>NC_142484.1:24755909-25058939 GCF_049115385.1 Moschus berezovskii | reverse complement strand
ATGTTAAGATTTGGAGGAGAGTGTGGTGGGAATATGAAAATGGCTAAAATCCATATCTAACATAGTTGTTAAAATAAGATCTGATTGTTGCAAGGTTGAATTTGTTAGAAACAATAATTATTTATGACACTTTATTGCAACACCCTCCAAAGCATATGGTTACCTTATTAGAAATTAAAATTCATTTTCATATAAATCTCAGCAGGATATCACACCAAAATAACTACAGTAAATCCAGGGGACAAGGAATAATTCTAGTTTAGCTCTTCTAAGGCCAGGCATGTGTAATATAAAATTTAAACTAATTCACTTGTAAATATAATGGCAGGTTTTGAAAATGTGGACAATCTACAAGTATGAGCATAATTTTTTTTTTTTTACCACTTTGAGGACATGTATAATTTACACTTTCCTCATAAGTTTCTGCTGCTTGGTTTTACATTTTCAATATAACAGGAACTTTGTTGATTATAAAGCCCATTGCAGTTCTCTCATTTTTAATTTGTGAATGTTTACAAATCAGAGCTTTCAGCTGACTGGCTTTCAGTTCTTTCAACCACAGTGAACAATACACAGGATCATAAAAATTATCATGCTGCTGTGAGCCCGTGGAGGCATCGGTGGAGTACAGAAATTTCTGTTAGATTTCACCTAGGTTTCATCATATTTCCTTTTTTGCAGTATTTGGTGGCTCAGGGAATCGTCAGGCTTCCCTGCTGGCTCAGATGGTAAAGAATCCGCCTGCAATTCGGGAAATCTGGATTCAATCCCTGGGTTGGGAAGATCCCCTGGAGAAGGGAATGACTACCCACTCCAGTATTCTGGCCTGGAGAATTCCATGAACAGAGGAGCCTGGCGGGCTACAACCCACGGGGCCGCAAAGAGTCAGACACACCTTGGTGATTTTCATTCACTCACTCACTCAGGGAAACTTCATGTTTTTTCAGGACAATGCTCAGTGCCTGCTTTCAAATTTGGCCTCCTGAGCTTCTGTCATGGTTGTGTTTGACAGTGTGCTGTATGTGGGGGGGGGGGGTTGTGGGGTGTTAGTCACTCAGTCATGTCCGACCCTTTTTGACCCCATGGACTGTAGCCCACCAGGCTCCTCCGTCCAAGGAACTCTCCAGGCAAGAACACAGAAGTGGGTTGCCATTTCCTTCTCCAGTCTGCGGGAAATGAGTGTATGTGTCTTCAAATTCAGCAACCAAACCCTAAGCAACAATGACTTAAGAGTTACCAAATATAACACCCCCAATCTGCATACGCTACCAAAAAATAAAATAAAAGTAAATTAGATTCCTTTATGTTGCTTTAATTAACATGAAACTGTAAGCTACATAGAGATTATACGATGATCCCGGTTTATCTTTACATTATTGCCTTTGAAGATATAGAAGACTATAGGAATCACATTTATTTTAGTTATCAAACTTCGAGGCTACAGAGGTGATGATGCTAAAAGAAAATCTCTAAAGTAAAATCCCTCTTGTTTTGTCTACTCACAAAATACTCCTGACACAAGATGTATGGAATTTTCCCCACATCAACCAATTCTCTGAACACCAGCTGGCTGTCCTACAATTAATTCTGGCACTATTCACCCAGAGTTAGTGTCAGGTCCCACAGATTAAAGGATCCATCCCACAAGACTACCCTGACTTCAGATACCCATTGCAAATCTGGGTTACCATACTTCTGACTGCTTCCTACGTCCCCTGCCTCAATTTCTATCATCTGCTAAAACAGCCCACAGAGCTCAGGAAAGCACTTTACTTACAATGGTGTGATCATTCACCTAGAGCTAGACATCTTGGAGTGCTAAGTCAAGTGGGCCTTAGGAAGCATCGCTACGAACAAAGCTAGTGGAGGTGATGGAATTCCAGTTGAGCTATTTCAAATCCTAAAAGATGATGCTGTGAAAGTGCTGCACTCACTATGCCAGGAAATGTGGAAAACTCAGTAGTGGCCACAGGACTGGAAAAGGTCAGTTTTCATTCCAAACCCAAAGAAGGGCAATGCCAAAGAAAGTTCAAACTACTGCACAATTGCACATATTTCACACACTAGCAAAGCAATGCTCAAAACCCTCCATGCCAGGCTTCAACAGTACATGAACTGAGAACTTCCGGATGTTCAAGCTGGATTTAGAAAAGGCAGAGGAACCAGAGATCAAATTGCCAACATCCGCTGGATCATACAAAAACCAAGAGAATTCCAGGAAAACATGTACTTCTGATTTGCTGACTATGCCAAAGCCTTTGACTGTGTGGATCACAATAAACTGTGGAAAATTCTTAAAGAGATGAGAATACCAGACCACCTGACCTGCCTCTTGAGAAACCTGTATGCAAGTCAGGAAGCAACAGTGAGAACTGAACATGGAACAACAGACTGGTTCCAAATTGGGAGAGGAGTACATAAAGGCTGTATATTGTCACCCTGCTTATTTAACTTCAGTGCAGAGGGCATCATGTGAAATGCCGGGCTGGATGAAGCACAGCTGGAATCAAGACTGCCGGGAGAAATATCAATAACCTCAGACATGCAGATGACTCCACCCTCATGACAGAAAGTGAAGGGGAACTAAAGAACCTCTTGAAGAAGGTGAAAGAGCTGAGTGAAAAAACTGGCTTAAAATTCAACATTCAAAAAACTAAGATCATGGCATCTGGTCCCATCACTTCACGGCAAATAGATGGGGACACAATGGAAACAGTGACAGACTTTTTTTTTTTTTTAGGCTCCAAAATCACTGCAGATGGTGACTGCAGCCATGAAATTAAAAGACACTTGCTCCTTGGAAGAAAAACTATGACCAACCTAGACAACATATTAAAAAGCAGAGACATCAGTTTGCTAACAAAGGTCTGTCTAGTCAAAGCTATGGTTTTTCTGTATCTGGACCATACAGAAAGCTGAGCACCAAAGAATTAATGCTTTTGAACTGTGGTGTTGGAGAAGATTCTTGAGACTGCAAGGAGATCCATCCAGTCAATCTTAAAGGAAATCAGTCCTGAATATTCATCGGAAGGACTGATGCTGAAAGCTCCAATATTTTGGCCACTTGACATGAAGAACTGACTCATTGGAAAATACCCTGAGGCTTGGAAAGACTGGAGGCAGGAGAAGGGGACGCCAGAGGATGAGATGGTTGGATGACATCTCTGACTCAATGGACATGCGTTTGAGCAAGCTCCAGGAGATGGTGAGTACTGCCATCCATGGGGTCACAGTCAGACACATCTGAGCAACTAAACAACAACCAATTTATTACAAGGGCTATTTTAAAGGATATGTGTGAACAAAATAAAGTGATACATACGTGAAGTCTGGAAGGCTTCTGAGCACAGGAGCTTCTGAACTCACGGTATGTGGAGTGTGCTACTCTCCTGGAACAAGGATATATGATTGTTCACCAATCCAGGTCTCTGAACCCTTTAGGTTAGGGCTTTTATGGGGACTTCAACCTCCAGCTCTCTTCCCTCCCAAGAGGTCAAGGGTAAGGCTAACTCTCTAGTCACAGGATTAGTTTCCCTGGCAACCAGTCACCACTCATATCCCTTTAGCATAAAAAGACCCATAACACTTCAGATGTTTCCAAGGGTTCTAGGAGCTTTGTGCCAACAGTGCCAGGAAAGAGGATGGGGGCATGGACCAAATATGTTCTTTATTTCACAACAAAAAAGCACAGTTAAATATATTCATTGAGATTGTGTTTGCTGGCCAAGCTAATGGACATTAGCCAAAAGCAGTCCACTGTTGCCACATCTAAGTGAGAAGTGACAGCAACCTCTCTGCTCACTATGCAGAGCCTCTCCAACAGACCTACCCCTGCTCAGTGTCGCTGAGTACTCACCAAGTCAACAAACAGGTACGGAGCAGCAAGTCTAGGCTAGTGCCTGCCCTGGAAAAACACAGAGTCCGCTGCAGGGAGGAACGTGTCACTCATCAGTCACACCATCATGATTACAACAACTGGAATTGTAATGAGTAGAACATATCAAATGGAACCTGAGTAGAAAGAATATCAAAGTCTGCCTGGGGGAGTCAAAGAAAGTTGCAGGGAAGTAGTACTTCAGCGCAGCCAGGAATATTATGTAAGGGTTTGTCGGGCCCACAAGTAAGAGGAGGGCTTTCTACAGAAAGAAACCCCACTTCACTAGAAGCTATAAGCAAGGCAGTGGTGAGCAGCATCAACTCAAGGTTTCTAGGAAGTGGTCAGAAATGACACTTCAGACTGGGGGAACAGCAGTCATTCTGGTCCAGTGACAAGAACCCAGACTCAGGTCAGAAGACAGGCGTTCTGCTCCAGACTGTTACCAATCACTCTTCCTCTGACCTTGACCCACACCAGGCCGGAGAGGCCACCGACTTGCAAGGGACAGAAACTAAAACTGAAACCCAGGTTCTCAGCCTCTTTGAATTGCCTCTCCTAATCAAACAGAGGTGCAAGTTGAGTCCAATAGTTTTCGAAGACTGAAATTTACAGAGAGCATCTCAGACTGCAAACCCTAGCCTCCGGTACCCTGTGCAGCAATGAAACACGTAAAGAATACAATTTAAAGGCAAGGCCAGAAATTAAAATCACGGACTAAAGAACTCCAGAAACCCAGTGTTAATTGCCAGGCTTGCGTGCAGTAATGAAGATCACATTTAAGTAGAAAGCCTCCTGCCCAGCTTCCTCATCTGAGAAGCCCTGCTCACAGGCTGCCCCAGGAACTGTTCTTTCTTACCTATTCAGTAGCCTGAAACTCTGAATTAATTACCTTGCATGTAAATATCTTTGTCTTCATAAAAATGTTATTGGGTTAAATAAAAATGTTTTCAGCCTTTATTTTTTTCTCTTCCTGAACCCTACACAGGCTTTGAAGGAACAAAGGAAGGAGAGGGGTTGCTCTGCCCTTTTTGCACAATACCTGTCACCTTGGGAATGTGGTTCTCCTCAAGAACAACACTTCTGAGGGAACAGAGAATAAGAGACGAGTTTAATTTCCTTCTGCTGAAATTAACTTCCTCTGCTGCTGCAAGGATAACGATAAGCCTGGAGAATGGGATGCTGGTGTGGACTAGCAGGCCTCCTTCTCAGAGCAGGTTCTGGCTCAAGGGCAGACACTCCTCAGGCCAGGAACTGGCCATTCACGTCCTCCCAGGAGGTCAGCATCAGCATCAAGAGGGGTTTATTGAAACCTGTGCCAGTTTATGCAAACAACCATATTTTGGAATCAGACCTTTATGGATTTTTAACTTCAGCCCAGGCTCTAGCCTGCAGAAGGAAATGGCAAGCCACTCCAGTATTCTTGCCTGGAAAATCCCATGGATAGAGGAGCCCAGTGGGCAGCAGTCCACGGGGTCACAAAAGAGTTGGACATGATTTAGCAATAAACAACAAACAGGCTCTAGCCAGACTGGGGTCATGTGACTTACATCTCTCAGGGCCTCAGTGTATACCTCTTTAGAACATGAATATGAACACCTATCACACAAAGTTACTGGGGAAATGAGGGTAGGTGTATGAAGTTCAGAAATAAAGATTCATCATTTTCCCTTGTTGGAAATATACCTTAGAAATCTCAGTAACAGATAGACAGTGGATTTCTGCAGTCAGCCCAGCCCACTGATCAAAAGGAACAAAGACAATACATTACAACAAAACCACTGGTTGCCAGAAATGTTGGTATCAGAGAGGCAAGTAAGAGACAAGGGAAAGAGATTCTTGGGACATGTGCCCTCAGTAGACAAGACTCCCCTCCCCCCGGTGATGGCCATAGCTCCAGACTTTCTCACCAAACCATGGTGGCCACTCTGCCCATCTCTGGATAGTTCCTTTGGATAATTCACTTGCCAGGAGCTGGAACACATCTGACAAAGCTGAACATTCCAGGAAAACACCAGAGTTGGTTATCAGTGTTGGGACTGGTCAGGAAAATAGGGAGCTGAGAAATCCAGGAGTAGGAAGCACCTGAAGATAGGATAGCCACAGGGAATGGCCAGGGAAGCTGCTGCAGTCAGTACACAGAGAAGCAAGTGCCACCAGATGCTGACCAAGACTTCTCCTGAGGACCAGACTCAGTCCCAAACCTGAGGACAAAAGAGAGTCATGTACCAAATTCTAAGGCAAGTTAAAACAACTGAGGGCTTCCCAGGTGGCACTAGTGGTAAAGCACTCATCTGCCAATGCAAGAGATGCACGAGACATGGAGTCAACCCCTGGGTCAGGAAGATTCCCCTGGAGGAGAACATGACAACCCACTCCAATATTCTTGCCTGGAGAATACCCATGGGCAGGGGAAAGGCTGCAGTCCATAGGGTTGCAGAGAGTCAACATGGCTGAAGCGACTTAGCACAAACGCATGCAATACAATTGAGGGCCTGACACCCTCAGTAGGCTCTGCTGTTCAAATCACTGCAACTCTATTCCCCTCCCCTGTCTATACCACCAAAGATTTAAGGAGTAGGGAGATAGGAAAATGTGCCGTGAGTCATTAGTTTGGGAGGAATGTCTTGGTCACTGAAGGACAGTTCCAAGGGATTGGGGGTGCCAAGAGCAAGAAGGAAAAACTGAGATGCTATTTAGTCATATGTTTATCTGCTTACGAAATGAATCTCTTGATCTTCTCTGCGCTTGAACAGAGGGAAAGGAGTATTAGAAGCAGCTGGCAGAAAGAGGTTTGCAGAGGGGTGGCCTGAACACCTGGTATTAGCATCTCAAGAATGGGTGTTCCCTACGTGTCAAGTAAACACTGAAAGGTAATCAGAATTCGAGCCATTTTTCCTGATCAATATCCAAAAGAGTTGCCACTTGAGTAAGGAAATCCCCCCAGCAAGGGGCTATCAGAGGACACTGTTGAAAAAGGGAAAGAGGAGGCGGGGTGGTCAGACATGAAGGGCCAGGTCAGTCAACCTCCATGTTTGGGTCACATGGGTCCCACAGGACATGCCATAGATCCAACACACTGACCCGTGAAAGGACCTGTATCTGGCTGCTCCAGAGGAGGCAGACTGAAAAACCAGACTACACTCCACCCCTCCCTCCAAGCCTTCAGGTCAAAGCTTGGGCAGTGTTCAAAGGGAAGGGAAAAGATGAGTATGAAATTGGATATGAAACTGAACTTTCAAACTGGACTGCACTTTTTCTGCATAGAAGTTACTAGAAAGTGGTGGAATCAGCCCAGGATGTTAAGGAAACAACTGATGGCAGTGACTGAAGACGAAGTTGCTTCTGGCCTTAGAGCCCAACTGATTTCAGACTGTTCAACTGACCAGGGACATCAAATTCTGCTCTGTGATACTGGATGAGCTTGAGGTCTAGAAAGAAGGTCAATGTCAAGAAGATACGGCAGTGGAACAGAGAGGATATTAAGAGCAAAGTGGAAAAACCAAAACAACGAAAAAAGCCTCAATGCCCAGGCACTGAGTTTAATGCCAGGCAATGAGTGGTTTATACTGATCATTCTTTTTGTAATAACTGAGCAAACAGACTTGATTTTGAAGCACAGAGTTGGGAAGTTGTCTTACCCAGCAGGAGGGCCCACCTGAACTTATCAACTACAACCAAACTCCTGGTGTGAGAGATCCTGGTCAGAGAGCCGCAGACTCCTTCATTCCATAGAGGCTTAGGACTGGAAACCCAGAAACCACAAACCATCCTCCTCTTCAGAAATCACAAGTAATCAACCAACCAAAAAAACATGATAGAGTATTCTGTGTCACACAGACCTGGATTTATACCCAGATCTGATATGAACTGGTTGGAAGAACGCAGGCTAGTATCTCAACCTTGATGTACTTCAATACCACAAAGATGGAGAAACTGAGGCCCAGAGGGGTGCAGCCCTTGGCCTGAGGCCGAACAGTGAGCTAGTGGGGGAGGCAACTGAAGAGCTCAGGCCTGCCTGACTCCAAAGCTTTGTGCGGCAGCAAGCAGAGAAAATAACAACCCTCCCTGAGGTGTTCTGACAACCCTACAAGAAAAAGCTTTGGAAAATATATATAAGTATTATGAGCATAAGATGTTGCCATTATTATCTACAAGCAGATGACAATGGGGCTCGTGGGATTAAATTTGCAGCTATTATTTACTGTGATAGGTTGTTCAATTCTGACTCAGATGACTAACATAATGTCTGCTCAGAGGAAGGAATTTTAAGTCAGAAGTGTAGTCCATCCCTATGTGATAAAATAGCAGAAAAAGCAAGGGGAATTTATTAAATTAAGAAAACATCATTTCTTTAAACAATAGGGAATTGTAACTACCAAATGGCAGAGTGAAGACACCACATCTTATTTACCTTCTTTCATGCAAGATAGAAGCTCAGCTCAACTCAGGAGGCTGAACTGTGGACGGTAACCAGTCTTTGTGAGCATGAATTCCAGTCCTTTTGTGTCTCAGTTTTCTTTTGCATTAATTAGAAAATGATCCATCAGAATCAAGAAGTTACTTCCACAAAATATACCCTGGAGAAGGCAAGAATACTATTCTAATTTTAAAATACATACGTGTGACACATTGTTCCAAACCCTTTACAATCATTCACTCATTTTATCCTTAGAGCAATGGCATGATGTAAGAGCTAGCACGATCCCCATTATTCAGATGAGTTAAAATGAGGCACAAAGAAGTTAAGAATCTTGCTCAATATTTACAGCTACAGTAGAGAAGGGATTTAAACTTGGGCAGACTGGCTCCAGAGCCCATGCCATATAGATTTTTATTAGGTAATAACCGAGATCAAATTAGTTAAGGAAGGTTACAAAGGGAGAATATTAAAGTTTAAGTAGGCTCTATCTAGAGCAAAATCTAGTTAGAATGGCTTTGGCCTTTTTTGTTAGAATTACGCAATGTTTCAGCCCTGTGGGGTTTCTCTCTTATCTATTAAAAGAGCCATTTTGATTATTGCCTACCATATGCCAGAGTTTGCACTAGGCAAATACCGCATTATACGTTCAGTAGTCTCCTTCTTCATTAATCCTCTAAAACATTTAACTCTTCAATCTAGTTAAATAATAAATATTTTTGTAATCTTTGAAGCTACCTTACATAGAAAAATGATTTCTCACATAATGGTATGTCAGTGAAGTTTACAAAATTGAGGGGAATAAAAGAGTCACCTGACCACACCTTCATTCTCTGATTCTCTTAGTGGGTGATACTTCCCATCACTGTAGGGTCAGACATACGTGATGTCTGCAACTATTTGTTTTATTTATTTTTGGTCATATCAAGCTGTGTGCAGAACTTTCGTGACCCGGTATCGAACCTGCACCGCCTACAGTGGAAGTGCAGAATCTTAACTATTGGATCACTTGGGACATCCAGTCATTGGTTTTATTGATGCGGGCTTAAGAAACGTAAAAAGGTGCCCACATCTATAGAACAGTGGTTCTCAAAGCATAGTTTAGCCATCCGGAATGAGGGCAGATGCTGCATCAACTGGGAACACGTTAAAAGGCCAAATGATTGGGTCCTACCTAAGGAGCCTGGAGGGCTACAGTCCCTAGAGTTGCACAGTTGGACACGACTGAAGAGACTTCGCACGCTCGCGCGCACACACACCTCCCCCCTGACCTAATGAATCGGAAACTCTGAGAAGGGAATATGGCAAACTGGATGCCTGGAAACCTTGTCAAGAGGCATCAAATGAAAGTCTCTAAAATGCCCTGGAAGTCAAAGAAAACTGTCTGTAGGCCAAATACGATGCATAGGATGCCAATGTGTGACTTCTAAATCTGAGTCCAAATTCCTTTTGACAAAGAAGGAAAAAAAGGTCAAAGAGTTGAAGGTTCTTAAGTAAACCCTTGCAAGACAGTACCAGCAGTAACCTGGCTCTGAGCCCAAAAGATGACTTCTTCCAACAAAAAGCCTAATTTTTGTGCATGGACACTGTGAATTTTGTAACCAATCAGGACTCCTCTTTTGCTCAGGAAAATATATGCAGCCTAATTTTCCTAATTATATAAGGCTTATCACCAACAAATACTGTCACCTTACTTATTTAACTTATATGAAGAGTGCATCATGCAAAATACCTGGCTGGATGAAGCACAAGCTGGAATCAAGATTGCTGGAAGAAACATCAATTAACCTCAGATATGCAGATGACACCACCCTTATGGCAGAAAGTGAAGAGGAATTGAAGAGCCTCTTGATGAAAGTGAAAGAGGAGAGTGAAAAAGCTGGCTTAAAACTCAGCATTCAAAAAATGAAGATAATGGCACCTGGCCCCATCACTTCCTGGCAAATAGATGGGGAAACAATGGAAACAGTGAAAGACTTTATTTTCTTGGGCTCCAAAATCACTGCAGATGGTGACTGTAGCCATGAAATTAAAAGACACTTGTTCCTTGGAAGAAAAGCTATGACCAACCTAGACAGTGTATTAAAAAGCAGAGACATTACTTTGCCAACAAAGGTCCGTCTAGTCAAAGCTGTGGTTTTTCCAGGAGTCACGTATGGATGTGAGAATTGGACCATAAAAAAAGTTGATCACCCAAGATTGGATGCTTTTGGTGTTAGAAAAAACTCTCGAGAGTCCCTTGGACTACAAGGAGATCCAACCAGTCAATCCTCAAGGAAATCAGTCCTAAATATTCATTGGATGGACTGATGCTGAAGCTTAAACTGCAATACTTTGGCCACCTGATGCAAAGAACTGACTCCTTGGAAGAGACCCTGATGCTGGGAAAGATTGAAGGCAGGGGGAGAAGGGGACGACAGAGGATGAGATGGTTGGATGGGATCACCGACTCTATGGACATCAGTCTGAGCAGGCTCTGGCAGTTGGTGATGGTCAGGGGGGCCTGGCGTGCTACAGTCCATGGGGTCATGAAGGGTCAGACATGACTGAGTGACTAAACTGAACTGATCACCAACAAATTCAGATACACAATTTCCTTTTTCCATTTCTAGTCTAGCTATGATGTCATTGTCTGGTGGGATTTTCATTTTAAGTTTATTTCTACTATTTTACTCTTTTATCTTCTTGTAAGCCACCTCAAACTCTTTATGGAACAAAGCAGTATATACCTAATGAAGTGTTAGTCACTCAGTCCTGTCCAACTCTTTGCAACCCCATGGGTTGTAGTCCACCCGGATCCTCTGTCCACAGAAGAATTTTCCAGGCAAGAATACTAGGGTGGGTAGCCATCCCCTTTGCCAGGGGATCTTCCCGACCCAGGGATTGAACCTGAGTCTTCTCTCATTTCAGGCAGATTCTTTAGCATCTGAGCCACCAGGGAAGACCAGGAAAAACCTAATGAAGAGTAACTTTATTTTACCTCATCATCCTCCTAATGGCATGTCCAGTCTTTTTGTTCACAGATACTCAGGATAACTAGTTTGAGCACTCTGGTGAGGTGACCAGGAAAATTAAATATAAAAGTTATTTTAGCAATTTTTTAGCAAATAGCCGACCTAATCTACCCAGTTCCTTGAGGGAATCAACATAACCGGGAGGGAACTATTAACTTGGTGAGCACATATCGATTTATTTTTTTAATTATTGAAATTAGGTTTGAAATCAAAGAAGATCCAAGCAGAAATGCCATTTGGGAACTCAGAAAAAATTTAATCATTGAGTCTTAGTGACCAAAGCGAGTTAATGTACCTTCAAAACGAAGCAAATTACTCCCATCTTCCTGCAAATGACCCATCATCATAAATGCTGGCTATTAAGGTGCCGTGTGATTCTGCACGGACCACTAAGAAGACACAGGATGCTGAAGACTCATCACTAATGAACTGAGCAGCGTCCAGCAGGAGTCATGCAGGTGCCCAGCCCAGGTGAAAAAAGGAGATGGCTGTAAAGATTAGAAAATGTGAAGAGAAGAGCATCTTGACATTTGTAAAAACATAACCTGTCATATTCTGTGGAGAGCTGGAGGGGAGAACAAAGGAAATGAACGTTTTCTTAGTTTCTACCATGTGTCAGGCCACCTTTGAGCGAGTCATTACACTATCTCATCTGATTCCAAGCTGTGCTATGCTAAGTCGCTGCCGTGTCCGACTCTTTGTGACCCTGTGGACTACAGCCCGTCAGGCTCCTCTGTCCATGGGACTCTCCAGGCAGGGATTACTGGAATGGGTTGCCATGCCCTCCTCCAGGGGATCTTCCCCACCCAGGGATCAAACCCAGGTCTCCCACATTACAGACGAATTCCTTATCATCTGAGCCACCAGGGAAGCCAGGCAGTAGAATTACTAGGACAGATGCAGGTGAGGGAACTGAGAACCCAGAGAGTTCAAGTCATTCACTCAAGTCAGGTAACAAGTAAGAAGCAAAGCCAGATATATATTTAGATCCGTTGACATCAGAGGTCATACATTTTCACAAAAATAAAACTCAATTTTTTTACTCACCTAATATGTCCAACACTTTATTAGGTATTAAGGATAATAATGTTCAAAGGGAAAATGACTGGAAGAATCAAGAAATTATACAAACATAAAATTAGCATTGTGAGGGTAGATAAAAAGGAGATCAATATCCAAAGAGGGTGGATGTTGAAAATTTGATCCAGATGGTGAAGTCAACTGAGCAGGTGGTAACTGATCTGAGATCTAAAGAAAAAGTAGAAGATAACTACGGAGAAATTATAAGAAATGGGGAAAGGATGCTGCGGGAAAAGGGACCATCAGACTGTTAGAGAGAGACTGTTCATATGAACGGAGAGGAAGATGGAGCAGAATACAGTGTTATCAAGAGGAATCCTAAAGGCCCTTGTGGTCTGTGGCCTCTTTGTCCTTAAAGTGGTGGGAATCCAATGCTCTAGGGCTAGGTAGATGGCATGATAGGTTTTGCATTTTGAGAAGATGACTCTGGCGCAGCATGCAAAATCCACCAGAAAGAGCCAGAAGAAATTAAGAGGTCACTGCAAAATTGAGATGAGAGACAAGGAAAGCTGAGGCTCAAGGGAGGCAGCGGGTGTGGATGGAAATAGATGGATTGATAAGGTACTCAGAAGATAAAGTCAAGCAAAACTGGTGATGGACTGGACTTGGGGATGAAGCAGAGGAAAGCATTAAAGATGTCTCATGAATCTGTGCCTTGTGTAATGGGATGGTTGGTGCTATCACTCACAGAGAGGAAATGCTGGGAGAAGAGCAGGTGTTCCAAGGGACACGGGACATCTGTTTCGGCCACACTGCATTTGAGGTGCCTTTGAAACATCTGAGTAGAGCTGTCAAATAGGCAATTAGACATGCAGGCATGGAGCTTAAATGAGCAGTCTCAGCTGGCGGTCCAGTACAAACGTGTGAGTCACTCATCCATCAGAGCTAAACAAAGCACTGCTGTAGATGGGGTGGGAGGGTGGCAGGGAACGGGGAGTGACCAGGGACAAGGTTTCAGATCAGGTCTTGAGGAGCTTCATCATTTAACAGGTGGGGAAGGGGAGTGAGCCACCAGGGAGCATGAATTCCAGAATTTTGTGCCATAGTGGAGTATGTGTTTTAAGACGGTGCAGGTGGAGTGAGAATTCAATAGCTTTGAATGCTACTGTGGGCAATCATGCAGTCCACTAAGGATCAAGACCAGCATCTCTGTAACTTGCCACGGTCACAAACCTGAATGTCAGCCACACCAGAATTGGAGCCGAGGTCTCTCTGCTGCCTAAGTATGTTTGTTCTCTTCCTACTACGTTATGATAACAACAGTGAAAATCAAACATCACCTTACAATAACAGTCAGTGAATCTGACCTTACTCTACGTGAGTGAGTGAGTGAAGTCGCTCAGTCATGTCCGACTCTTTGCGACCCCATGAACTGTAGCCTACCAGGCTCCTCTGTCCATGGGGTTCTCCAGGCAAGAGTACTGGAGTGGGTTGCCATTGCCTTCTCCAAAATGAAGGTGGTATCTAAAAATATTTACCAAAACAAAAATAAACTGGTTTGATTTTTTTTCACGTAACAAAAAGATTCTAAATTTTTAACCACAGATATCCTTTAAAGTAGTAAGATTAATTTTTTAAAATTATTAACAAAAATTCCATATACAAACAACTTTTTAGAAGAAGTAAATCATGTTGACATACTTCTTAAAACTTCCTAGCGCACTTTCACAGCTGTTATTAAAATCCTGGCTTTAATGCCAAGAGAGACTCCACTTCTGATTCTGCCCTTCGTGACTTGATGACCTTGGTTAAGTCATTAACCCTCCCTGCCTGCAGAATGAAGGGGCTGGGTAATCGCTAAAGGTACCATGTGGGCAATATCCTATCTTACTGTCTGCAGAGCAACATCATGCAGGGTATCATTGCACCCACTCAGCAGGGAAGGCAACTAAAGCACGCAGTGATTTGATCACAGAGCCAGAGAGCAGCAAACGGGGCTTTAAATCCAGTCCTCTTAAATCCCAATTCAGGGCTTTTCCAGGGCAATCATCAACTATATCATCATTTTTACAGTAACCTCATCTGTAAATATGAATGGCATCACAGGATAGGATTATACCTATTGTCTTTTCCTACCCAGAATCTTTCCTCTCTTTTTTTCTAATATGATACCTTGAGATTCCTTTAAGGAACCATCTCTCCTCTACACTCACTCCACATTACATATGAGTGGAGAGGAGTTTTGCTGTCACTTTTCAAGCATGGGACTGTGCCCTAGGACTGCCTAATCAGTGTGGTATAGCTCGTAAGTGAACCATGAGTAGTTCAGGGCCAAATACTGGACCTAAACCTGACTATTAACCATTAGACTCAATGCTATGACTCTTGCCAAAATGACTGGGATTACATAGTTAGCAAGCAAGCTTGAAGCTGATGGTTGCAGTAGAATAGATCTGCCTGTGAATAAAACCAACCAAAGCCAGAGATAGACAAAAAGAGTCCTGATGAAACTGCTTGAGCATTGGATTCCCCCGTGCCTGAAGGCAATGTTCAGTTATTTTTTGGCCCATAAATTTTCTCTGCTTAAGTCATTTTGGGTTTGGATTTCTGCTATTTGCATATCAAAGAAATCTAATCATGCACTGAGCTTATTTCCTTGGGTTTTCAGGGAGAGATGTTCTGGCCAGAAACTCCAAATCTAATGCAAACCTACATTCGCTTAGCTTATTAAGGGAAACCAGAGGTGAGAGAAACAGGAAGAAGGCTAAGGAAAATGCTTTAAGCTTAATTGAGTTTGCCAAAGGTCTGATGATTTTTGCCAACTATTCACAGAATTAAGACAATAGGCCTAATGCGGCACTGCTCTGCTCAGAGGAAGAAGAATACCACCTAGGCACTGGGCTTTTGTTTTGTTTCTTTTACATTTTTTAAAATTGAGATATAATTGAAATATACCATTATTTCAGTTTCAGGTATACAACATAACAATTTGATATTTAGGTGTATTTCAAAATGATCACCACGATAAGTCTAGCTAACATTCATCACCATACACAGTTAACAATATTTGTTGGTGATGAGAACTTTTATATTTACTCTCTTTTCAACTTTAAAATCTGCAGTGTAACTATTAACTGTACTCAGCATGCTGTGCACTACACCTCTATGACTTATTCTGTGTATAATTGGAAATCTGTACCTTTGACTCCCTTCACGCATTTTGCCCTTTCCCCACCCCTGCAACTGCCCATGAGCATGCTTTTTTTTTTTTTTTAATATTCTGAACAACTCATTGGTTCAAGATCGAAAAAGGAGAACAGGACTATCTGCTGTCACCCTGATTGTTTAACTGGTATGCTGAGCACATCATGAGAAATGCTGGGCTGGATGAGTTACAAGCTGGAATCAAGGTGGGCAGGAGAAACATCAACAACCTCACATATGCGGACAATACCACTCTCAACAGCAGAAAGTGAAGAGGAACTAAAGAGCCTCCTGATGAGGGTGAAGGCGGCTGCTGCTGCTGCTGTTAAGTCGCTTCATTCGTGTCCGACTCTGGGAGACCCCATAGATGGCAGCCCACCAGGCTCCCCCATCCCTGGGATTCTCCAGGCAAGAACACTGGAGTGGGTTGCCATTTCCTTCTCCAATGCATGAAAGTGAAAATGAAGTCGCTCAGTCGTGTCTGACTCTTTGCAACCTCATGGACTGCAGCCCACCAGGCTCCTCCATCCATGGGATTTTCCAGGCAAGAGTACTAGAGTACTGCCATTGCCTTCTCCGGAGGATGAAGGAGGGGAATGAAAAAGCTGGCTTAAAACTAAATATTAACGATAACCCTGTATACGAGACAGCAAAAGAGACACAGATGTATAGAACAGTCTTTTGGACTCTGTGGGAGAGGGCGAGGGTAGGATGATTTGGGAGAATGACATTGAAACATGTATATTATCATATGTGAAACAAATTGCCAGTCCAGGTTCAATGCATGATACAGGATGCTCAGGGCTGGCGCACGGGGATGACCCAGAGGGATGGGATGGGGAGGGAGGTGGGAGGGGGGTTCCAGATGGGGAACACATGTACACCCGGGGTGCATTCATGTCAATGTATGGCAAAACCAACCAATATAATATTGTAAAGTAATTAGCCTCCAATAAAAATAAAATAAATAAAAATAAATAACAAATTAAAAAAAAACTAAGATGATGTCATCCAGCCCGATTACTTCATGGCAAATAAAAGGGGAAAGTTGGCAATAGTGACAGATTTCCTTTTGGGGGGCTCTAAAATCACTGCGGATGGTAAGTGCAGCCATGAAATGGGAAGACAATAGCTACTTGGCAGGAAAGCTGTGACAAACTTAGTGTGTTGAAAAGCAGAGACATTACTCTGCCAACAAAGGTCCATATAGTCAAGCCTATCTTCCAGTGGTCATGTACAGTTGTGAGAGCTGGACCATAAAGAAGGCAGAACGCAAAGAACTGATGCCTTCAAAGTGTGGTGCTGGAGGACTCCTGAGAGTCCCTTGAACAGCAAGGAAATCAAACCAGTCAATCTGAAGGAAAATCAATCCTGAATACTCATTGGAAGGACTGATGCTGGAGCTGAAGCTCCAGAATTTTGGTCATCTGATGCAAACCAATTCTGATGAGTCTGATGACTCATTGGAAAATGATCCTGATGCTGGGAAAGATTGAGGGCAGAAGGAGAAGAGGACATCAGGGGATGAGATGACTGGATGGCATCACCAACGCAATGGACATGAACTTGGGCCAACTTTGGGAGATGTTAAGGGACAGACAGGCCTGACATGCTGCAGTCCACAGGGTTGCAAAGAGTCAGACACAACTGGGTGACTGAACGACAACAAATAACTGAGGCCATATGGCATTTTTTTCTGTCTGACGTTTCACTTCGCATAATACCTTCACAGTCTACCTGTGTTATGACAAAGATTAACAAGATTTTATTCTTTTTCAATGGCTGAATAATATTCCCTTGTGTGTGTGTGTGTGTGTGTGTGTGTGTGTGTGTATTACACCATATTTTCTTCATCCATCCATTCTTTGATAGACACTTGGGTCACTTCTATAGCTTGCCAACTATAAATAATGCTGCAAGGAACACAGGCATGCATTTATCTTTTCAAACTACTGTTTTGTTTTGTTTTTCTTCTTCTTCTTCTTCAGATAAATACTCAGGAGTGGAAATGCTGGGTCATGTGGCAGTTCTACTTTTCATTTTTGGGTCAGTCTCCATACTGCTTTCTATAGTGACTGCATTCTAGGCCACTGTTAACTTAAATTGCTTTATTTTCTATGACTCCCCCAAATATAATTCATGTTCCAGGTGGAGGAACCACTCAACTGCATCCCACCATCACATTGTGCCCTTTCTCCAGCCTCTTATCTGTGGTACCCATGTGCCTTTGATGGACCTTGAGGTACCTACAGATGAGAATTTATGGTCCCTTTACTCAACTCCTACGTTTTCTCAACTCCTACATGTTCCTCTAAAATCACTTCTAAAATGGCAAAATTAAGAATTTGATGAGAGTGTCAAAATACATACACTTTTCCTTCCGGCTAACACCTTCCCCCCCCCTCCCAGTCTGGCTGGTAAGATACTACTCAGCCTCTAAAACTCAGTTTCAAGTGTCTCGTATGACACAGAATGGTAGTTTCCATATATGTTTACTACAGATTTTGCTGGGATAACAAATGATCTCATATCTCAATAGCTTAAAAACAAAAGTTAATTGAATTCATAGTACATGTCCAGTGTAGGTTGGAAAAGGGAGGTAAAGGCAGGTACAGATCACTGTAGTACTCAGGAACCTAGGCTGACAAAACAGCCATTATCTGGGAAGGCATTTGGCAGCTGCTTAACCAGAAATTAAATACTCTGACTTGGCAGCAATACATAGGAATTTTGCTTAAAATTCCTTGGCTCAAACCTCTATGGCAAATGTTTAGTGCCTGGAATAGGGTAGAACCTTAAATATTTAGTGAACTGCTCCACAACTATAAACCAGGATCCCACTGTCTGGGAATGGCTGAGTTATCCAATAACCAAACCATGGGGTAAGACACAAGTAATGCAAGAGGAGTGAAAGCAAGAGAAAGTGCATGCCAGAGCATAAAATTTAAAGATAAATTGATGTGTCATCTTTCTAAGGTTATACAGTAGTCATCCCAAGAAAAATTAAGACTTTTATAGGATTTCTATATACTTATTTTATAATTTTACTTTCAATAATAATGACTTATCTATGGGAGGTATATATTACAAGGGCTTCCCCTGGGGCTTAGCTGGTAAAGAATCTGCCTGCAATGCAGGAGACCTGGGTTCAATCCCTGGGTTGGGAAGATTTCCCGGAGAAGGGAAAGGGTACCCACTCCAGTATTATGGCCTGGAGAATTTCATGGACCGTATAGTCCATGGGGTCGCAAAGAGTCAGATACAACTGAGCGACTTTCACGTCACTTCACATATCACAAACCTCTCAGTGGTCAGGGTCTCAAAGATTCTGCTCAGGGAACTCCCCTGGAGGTCCAGTGGTTAGGACTTCACCTTCCAGTGCAGGGGTGGCAGGTTCAATCCCTGGTCGGGGAGCTAAGACCCCCACATGCCTTAGGGCCAAAAAACCAAAACCATATAACAGAAATAATATTGTAACAAATCCAATAAAGACTGTAAAAATGGTCCACATTTAAAAAAAAAAAAAAGATTCTACTTGGACTCTGGGTCTAGGAAGGGTCCTTGGAAAGAGAGTCTTCACAGGACTTCCTAGGAGATTCTGCTGCTTAGCAGCATTCAGAAAGCCCAGGAATAAATGACTGGGTGTTTATGAGCTGACCTACAAGTCTACCCTAGCTATAATCCTTCTGGAATTTATATCTTCATCTTTAAAAGTGAAGAACATGAAATCTACTATAAGATGTATTATGACCATTAGATAAGATGGTATGTGCAAAAGCAATCAACACCTAATGTGGGAGAGGGCAGTCAGAAAATACTGATCTTTTCTTTTCTTGTAGTCTGAGTGCCCACAGAATATCTGAGAAGAAGGGTTCAGTAAATCCAGAGAAAAAAAGGGTGGGAGGAAGTGAAGTCAGCTATCCAAAAGAAGAGCCTGGGAGGCTACAGTCCATGGGATCACAGAGTCAGACACAACTGAGCAACTAACACCTTAAAACCTCGGTGATTCAAATCATCTATTTTAAATCATCAAATACCATGGTGGCTCAAAGGTAAAGAATCTATCTGCAATGAAGGAGACCCAGGTTCAATCCCTGGGTCGGGAAGATCCCCTGGAGAAGGGAATAGCTACGCACTCCAAGAGTCTTGCCTGGAGAATTCCATGGACAGAGGAGCCTGATGGGCTAACAGTTCATGATGTTGCAAAGAGTCAGAGACAACTGAGCAACTAACAACCAGTGTGCCATGAATAGTATTAGGTGTTAGAGATGCAATGATGAAGAAGACAACCTTTCTGCCTTTAAGAAGATCACATTTTTCCTTTGCTGGGTACTACTTTGTGGAGATAAAATCCAAATGATTAAAAAGAAAATAGTAGGCCACAAAAGCCACCTCCAAAGTTGTGTCCCATGTACACACACCTGGAGGCAGTAAACCTCAACCTGGCCATACGCACCTATCAAGATGAAGAAGAGGCTGAGAACTGATGCCCTGGGGTGGATGGTGGCCTTGTCAGTAACCTCGGTCACCAATCAGAAATCGCCAAGGAGCACAGCCTCATGCCCTCCCCAAGGCCAGGAGAGGGATGCAGGAATTGAAAGAAGATCTTTCAATAACAAAGGGGCACACAAGGGTTCACAGATAATCAAAATTTCTTTCCCCCCAGATAATCAAAATTTCTAAGTCTCCAAACTCATCATTAACCAGTTTGGCCTTGTTTCTATTATTTCCAACTTTAAGTTGCCTGGGTTAAAGCAGAAATTATTTCAATAAGTACATTTCATTCCTTTGAAAATATGGTAAAATATGCCATTAACATAACACCAGCAGGCCCAGTGGTATGATTTTTCAAAACATGTATATATCTGCATTTTTATGTGTGTGTGCATGCCTGCACATACACACACTCTCTCTCTCTCTCTTATCATCCAGTTAGGAAGAAGTGACACTTTCAGTTTCTTATAGCTTTAGTAGACCAGGTTTCCTTTTATGGTTACATGGTTTGTTTTCCTTTTTCTAGAAGAAAGCCATGGATTTATGATATTTGGCCCCTTACTAAATGAGTTGAAGGGAGATTTATAGAGCAAATAAACAAAAAGATTTACAGTTCCTTTCTCAGAGCAGCTAAAAATTATGGAAAAACTCATTGACCTTTTAAGAGAAGAACTTGGTTCAGTCCACCAGAAACTAAGTGCAACTAAGAGGCTTCCAATTAATCTGTTAATTTAAATCCTTTGTCTTTCGCCAGTAAATATGCTGGGGGGCTGGCACGGCAGAATCCCATTCATTCCTTCAGAAGTGCAACTACCTGTGGCCAATATAAACAGCATGTCCTATTACACTAAGCACAGAGCATCTATAATGTGGACAATAATTAGAAAATGAGGAAACTGGTGGGATTAGAATGAAAAGGGAAATAGAGTAGAGAGCTAAACGGAAGGAGCCGAAGGAGCTGATTTTGCAGGGTAGCCTAGGGAGAAAGAAGAACACGGAAGGGAAGATTCCCGGGTCTTGGAGGAGGAAGACAGAAGAAGGGGATGTGGGCAGGAAGGTGAAAGGTCTGCTGTTCATCTCGGTTTTACTGTGAAGTCCTCCACAGGTCAGAGTCTGAGAAAGGGATCTAGGAGACTCAGGAGGGTGTTTCCTCAGCTACGTGGTCTAGGACTGTGAAATAAAAATTGCCCAAATTCTTTCCAATCTAAGGTACCCAAATTGTGTTTTGGGGACCCACTACAAGAGGAGAAAGTAGAAACAGATAAAACACCTCATTTAGCTTCTCTGATTGCTTTCTTCCATTTTTTTTCTATTTGTCTGTATGGAGACAAACAAAGCAATCTGGGATTGGGATTGAGGGCATACCGTTTATTAACAGTGTAACTTGGGGTAACTCATTTATCCTGAGCCGTGGTTATATGGAAATAAAAGTAGTACCGAGCTTGTACGGTTGTGAGGATTAAATGAGATAATGTATATAAGATGCTAAGCACACTGTCATTGAATAGATGCTGAGGATGTGGTAATTGGCAGCAGTGGCAACAGCAGCAGCATCATTTGTTTACCATGGGGCTGAATTCAATCTAATGATGTTGTTTCATATAGAAACAGCTGGCTTAGGTATAAAAAGATACAGGTTTAATTATAACATCTGAGCCTCAATTCCCTCTTGCAGAGACAACAGCTAGAATTGCAGAAGCTAAGCGATCTAACTTCGTTAATTAACTAATGGGGTAACCTCAAGCAAGCCACTTGATTTTTCCAAGCCTTAGTTCCTCATTTGTAAAATGAGAATATCCATAGTTTTATTAGGGTATAAGATGAAAAAGCATGTAAAGTATTTAACATATAATTATATCATATTAATAAATACTAGCAGCAAAGATTACTATGATTCATTCTTTCACTGATGGACTCAACCACTACAACAAATTAGCTTCTACCTGTTAGTTGAAACTTGATGTTAGAAACTCAGCAGTGAAGGAAGCAGACAAAAATTCCTGACCTCTTGGAGCCTACTCTTCAAGCTAATATGAGTGCCTTACATACTATAAACATTCAATAAACAATTTGAGTATGTTTTAAGAGAAGATCCTAGTTTCTCATCTATAAAATAGTATAAGAATGCAAATCCATATTTTATGGGATTTGATAGAAGATGAAGGAACTAAAATACATTAAATCACTTCATAAACTACCATGCACTATGCAGATATTTGTTATCCTACTTATCCTACTCATATACATGCTTAATGGCCATATATCCTGCAGCATCAAACACAAACTTTACCAAGTGAGGGAAAACAATATTATGAACCATTTTCAAAATTATTATTTAGAAAAATTAGATTTGAAATGTATAGGTCAGGCAAATTATTAAAGAAAAATAAACAGATTTTGTAAGGGTTCATATTAAAGAAGTTTCTTATACTTTTATAATTCACTACAGTCCTGATAGGAAATCTTGATATTTGTAATACAGATACCTAGAGATTTTTGGGAATCCCCAGAAATCTAATGTTTGTAAACATCAGAGCCTATAATTTATGTAGTTAAAACAATTAAGGACCATTTTCCAAAAACATGTTCCACAAAACACTAGTTTCATGGAATGATAAGAGATTTCATGTATTATGATGATTTCATGTACAAACAGGTTCGACAGATGATGGGCTAAATGCAGTTTTCTAAGAGTTCTTTAAAGTCACTGAATGCAATTTTGATGGCTGGTATTCAATATTTTCTAATATATTTGAACAAAGAATCCCTTCTAAGGGACAAGTGCAATAAACTCTATGAATGCAACAGTTAATACAACTGCAACCCTGGGATGATCCCTCCAGATCTTCAACAAGAAGGGCTCGATACTCAGTGAGCAGCAGACAATCACAAAGCAGAGTGGGATGTGGAAACCAAACAGCCTGTCACTCGGTAGCCTGTTAAATTCCACTGGGCGTTGGCCAGTTGCTCTATGTCATGGACATTTACTGTCTAGACTAAAATGAATTACAAATTATGTTTAAAAGTGAAAAAAAAAAAAAACCTAAATACTGTGTGCATACATACACAGGTGTGTGTGTGCATATGTGTAGTATTCAGGTTGGGTTTTTCACTTTCAAATATAATATTCATATCCCATTAACACCAAAAAAAAATGATTGTGGGAGCTGTACGAAAACTAACCACACAATAGGTGATGGATTTCAACTGTATCCTCAGAGAGGCCCAGTTCTTACGACTGGATTGGGGAAGAAGAAAGGCAATACACTGAGATATATCCAAGAACACTCAAAGGAAGCCCCTGATTTTGATCACCTATGGGAACAACATTAGTGAATAATAGTAATAATTTACTACAAATGAGTTGCAATTCATCAAAATGGAGTTCGAAAATAATCCACTTCGTGGAAGTATATTGAGATACTGGGAAAACACATAGTACTAAAAGCACTTATCTTTTTTAAATGTAAGCATTTCAAACTTCACATTAAATAGATTCTCTTTGACTGCCTGCACCCCAGACCAGTAAATATGAGGTATTAAAACCTGGATAGGAGAGAAATCTCCCAGACTCCTATGAATTTGCAGAATAGTAGCCCGGGAAGGGAGAGCTAACTAAAGATCCCCGAGCATCGTGAGAATATCTATTTATCACAGCTCGTCTGCAGCTGAGAAAGGATGATTTGTTTACCCTCCCCACTGCAAGACGCTCTACTGGTGTGTAAGAAATACAAATATTACTTCTGAGTAAGAAATATGCCACTGACTAGAATTGGAGAAAATAGACTTGGCCAGATGTATCCTGGCAAAGAAAAGAAAAAGTGTTAACAGGAATCAACTGGAGTTATTTTTCCTCTAGATCATGGCATCAGGCTATGCATTACTTTTATGTCAGGGGGACCTGAGATTACATCCTGGCTCTGTTATTTACTACAGAGCAGTGATGTGTGATGTTGGGTTTCTTTATTAACTAAGTGGAGAGAGTTTGGATTAAACAAGATAACAAGTATAAAGACCTGACTAGCACAAAAGTGTTTATAAAAACTATCAAACACTTGAGAGGGTCCCATTTCCTACTATCAATTGTTCATTTATTCAGTAAATACTTAACTGAGTTGGGCTTCCCTGGTGGCTAAGACAGTAAAGACTCTGCCTGCAACGCAGGAAACCCAAGTTCTATCCATGGGTGGGGAAGATCCCCTGGAGAAGGAAATGGCAATCCATTATGGTATTCTGGCCTAGGAAATCCCATGGACAGAGGAGCTTTGTGGACTCCAGTCCATGGAGTTGCAAAGAGTCAGACACAACTGAGCAGCTAACACTTTCACTTTCCTAAGTGAGTAACTATTCTGTTCCAGGTACTGTCCTAAAAGTCAGTATCTAGCAATGACAAGCAAAACAAGCAACAATCCCAGCCTCTGTGAACCTTACATTCTGAATGTATATTTCCCTTCTTCCTTCCCAATCCTAAAGAAATAAACTTGCTACATTGCCACTCAAATGTAAAATCTGAGCTTGCACAATGCTAGAGGCATGGACAGGTAAACCCTAATCGCTCTGCTACAAGAATTTCCTATAGTTCGGCTCAGAAAAGTTCCTTTAGAGTTTTGAATAGCCAGGAATCAACATCAAATGACAAAGTTTAGCATTTCAGCAGCAATAAGAAAAGTGATAAATGGTCAGAAGTGAATGGGAAGAAGTCCCTGAATCTCTGCAGCAGCTCCTTAGAAGCTGTTGGGTAGCACTGTGCTTTCTGCAGATCTTTCCAATACAATAAAAGGAGGGGAAGGCTCTTCGAAAGATGTACATGCTACAACTGGAATACATGTCAAGGTCACTTTTTCTACTTTAAAATTGGCAAAGAAATTAACAAAATCTCTGTCTGAGATGCCAGACATTTTAGTGCAAAGAAGTCATGGAGCACTAGCATGTATTCATGGGGAATCACGCCTCCATGTGTTCATCCATTCATTCAGATACATTCCCTGCATATTTACTACGTTCCAGTCCTAGGCAGGGTCATGGGGATACAAAGATAAATCAGACACAGCCCTGAACCTTGAATAGCTCTTTACCTAGAAAATATGTTAAAAAGTAATTAAGATCCTTTGTGATGAGCACTCTAATGAAAGTCTGAACAAAATACTGTCAGATCCCAGAAGAGGAAGCTGTGGAGTCAGCCACCAGAGTTTGCTGTGGTATGGATGAAGCAACCAGAGAATTGATTCTAATTCCACTTCTCAGATGAGATCCAATCTACCCCTCACATCCAATCCATCAACCAACCTTGCCAATTTCACCCCCTGCCCTTTTGTCCACCTCCATATCCACCACAACATCTTGCCTAGACGGCTCCAAAAGACTGACAATTGGAGTCCCTGCCTGGCTGTTATCTTCTGTCCTCCCCTGCAGCCAGAATGATTTTTCAAAATATATGTCTGATCTTATCACTTCAGCTTTAAACACTTCAACAGCTCCCCATGTCCTTTAGTGCAAAATTTGAACTTCATAGGCCCACAAGGCCTCCAAAGTCCACCTCCCTCTGTACTCACCACTCTCCGGCTTCCCACCTTGGTTTCCAAACAAAGTGTGCCTTTGCTCCCTTGTGTCTCCAAATCTTTAGAGGTGTTGTTCCTAACTCTTGCATTTTGGGGGGTGTGTGGGGGGGTGATTTTTACTTCCTTTTTATTGCAGTATAATTGCTTTATGATGTTGTGTTACTTTCTGCTGTACAAAGAAGTGAATCATCTATATGTATACATATATCGCTTCCTTCTTACAGCTCCCTCCCACAGTGGAATAATCAGTTCAGTTCAGTCGCTCAGTCATGTCCAACTCTCTGCAACCCCATGAATCACAGCACGCCAGGCCTCCCTGCCCATCACCAACTCCCGGAGTTCACTCAAACTCATGTCCATCGAGTCGGTGATGCCATCCAGCCATCTCATTCTCTGTCGTCCCCTTCTCCTCCTGCCCCCAAACTTTCCCAGCATCAGAGTCTTTTCCAGTGAGTCAACTCGTTACTCAGCCATAAAAATGGAATGGAATTGGGTCATTTGGAGAGATGTGAATGGACCTGGAATCTGTAGTACAGAATGAAGTCAGCAACAGGAAAACAAATGTCATCTATTAATGCACATATGTGAAAACTAGAAAAATGGCACTTATGAACCTATTTTCAGGGGAGAGAGAGGGGTGTGGACATAGAGTGGACACATGGACATGGTGGGAGAACGGGAGAGTGGGATGAACTGGGAGATTAGGATTGACATGTATGCAACTAACTCTTGCACTGATCTCTTTTTACCCTCTCTCTAGTGTCATTAACCGCATCTCATCCTAACGTCTCTGCTTGCATGGCCCAAAGCATCCCATACTTACCCATCAAACATTCCTCATCCCTCTCAATTAATCCCAACCTTTCAAAATCCTTCTTTACATGATCCTTCTTATTAATTCCAGGAATTAGCCCTCCTCTTCCTTCCTACTTACTGACACATATCCTGAACCATAGATTGCAAGAATGAATTATGTCTAATTGAGCATTTATCATACTCACACATAACATGCAAGTAAAATCTGATTTTGTACCAGATCTTACCTTGGACCTTTCTGCTCACTTGCGTTGTTTTAGCAATTCTTAAGAGAGACTAACAAAGTAGAAACTGGCACACTGATTGTACAAAGGGGAAGGGAGAATGATGATGTTCCCAGCTTCAGTTCATGAAATAATGGTAAAGCCAGGATTTCTAACTCACACAGGTGCCTCAAGAAAAAGGTGAAACTGTTAATTGCTCAGTCATGCCCGACTCTTTGTGACCCCATGGACCATAGCCTGCTAGGCTCCTTTGTCCATGGAATTCTCCAGGTAAGAATAGTGGAGTGGGTTGTCATTCCCTTCTCCAGGAGATCTTCCTGACCCAGGGATCAAACCTGGGTCTGCTGAATTGCAAATCTAAGTCAACTATTTTTTTTTACTATACCCCTACTGCTGCTGCTGCTGCGAAGTCACTTCAGTCGTGTCCGACTCTGTGCGACCCCATAGACGTCAGCTCACCAGGCTCCCCCGTCCCTGGGATTCTCCAGGCAAGAACACTGGAGTGGGTTGCCATTGCCTTCTCCAATACCCCTGCTATTCTCCCCTAATTATTTTGAGTGTACAATTCATGTTTTCCCAGGCAAGCTTCACCAAGAAGCAGAAGCCCCAGTAGGCATTACACCAGCCACAATACCAAGGGCATAATAAAAACACTGATTTGAATTCTTCTCAATCCTGTCTAGATATTAGGCATATTGGAGATAGCCAAAAGGTATTTATTTTTTAATAACAAAAAATGTTTAAATCATTAAAGATTTAAATGTTAAATCTCATTATCACTAAAAGTCCTAAGATTTGGATTTGTTTCTGGAAAGTGAGCAAGGATTTTTTTCCCCTTCCTCTCTTTTTTCTCTTCCTTCTTTTTGCTACATAAAAATGCTAAGGACTGTACATAACATAATATGTGCATAACATCTTTCAAGGAGACACTCTGAAGTCTTAATATACTGCACAGTGAGTCAAAGGTGAAAGTACATCATTGGAAGATAATGTAAGGCCATCCTTGCAGGCTTGGCCCCTGGGTACCACCCAGCCCTTCTGATACAGTCACCAAAAGCAGAGCAGGGAAGATTCACCTGGGAAAATGCCAGACACTGGAACACTCAGCTCTCAGAAGGAAGTTATGGTCAAGAACCAGATGGAACATGTCTGCAAGGATTTGGGGAAGACATCATGCTAGGCCAGACAAGCTCATCTCTTTGATATCAATGATACTTTATTACCTCGGCACCCACTGTAGCCAAGTCTAAGAATTCACCAAGATACCAACTATGGAAGCAGTGTTGCCTAACTTGGCTCTCTGCCCTTAGCTTCTCCCCAGCCAGCACCACTTCCATGTGGCCATAAGACTGACTTTCCTAACATTACCAGTTTGATAATGTCCTCCCCACCTCAGATCCTCCACTAAATTCTCTACACTGCTGTGGCCTACAGCAGTGATCTGGTTTTGACTATGCATCCTTATTGACAGTAATTAGAGGGCATTACCTCCTATATGAAAATAGTTATGTAATAAAATATATACATTTACTATTATACTAATATATGATGCACATTGTGCTTAATCATTTAGTCATGTCTGACTCTTTTTGACCCCATAGACTGTAGCCTGCCAGACTCCTCTGTCCATGGGATTGTGCTGGCAAGAGTACTAGAGTAGGCTGCCATTTTCTCCTCCAGGGGAATCTTACCAACACAATGATCAAACCTGCATTGCAGGTGAACTCTTTATCTCTGAACCGCCAGGGGAGTCATGATGAACATTATGAAACACCAAAATAGAAATTTAAAGGATGAGATAAAAGTAAGGTCCTAATTTTTTTTCCATATCCCAGTGGATCCAATTTTTTACCTGCTGTTATGCCTGCATCCTACACAAATGTACATTGGCTTACAGGATACAACTCCAATTTTTTAGCATGCTTGCAATACTTTTCACCATCCAACCACCAGCTGTATTTCCGTTTTCATACAGATTTATACACAGGAGATTTATTATGGCTATTGGCTTCATGCCTCAGCTAGGCAATGCAACATACGTAATACGTTATGTTATGGAGGCTTAGAAGTCCCATAATCTGCCATTTATCAGCCAGAGATCCAGGAAAGCAGGTGGCATAATTCGGTCCAAGTCCAAAGACATGCACACCAGAAGACTGCTTTTATGATTCCTGGAATCAGAAGGCCTAAAACCAGGAGCCCTACTGTCAGGGCAGAAAAATGATGGATGTGCTAGCTCAAGAAAGGAAAGAGGGAATTTATCCTTCTTTCGCTCTTTTGTTGCATCCAGGATCTCAACAAATGAGATGACTCCTGCCCATATTGGTAGGAGAATCAAATGTTACTTTCTTCCAGAAAGACTCCCACAGACACACTCAGAAACAATGTTTTATCAGTTATTAAGTCTTCTCTTAGCACAACTTAAAATTAACCATTACAATTAGATATACATCGTGTGTGGGTGGGTGTGTGAGTGAGTGAGAGAGTATTGCTGTTGTTATTTAGTCACTCAGTCATGTCTGACTCTTTGTGACCCTATGCTCTGTAGCCTGCCAGGCTCCTCTGTCCAAGGGACTTCCCAGACCAGAATACTGGAGTGGGTTGCCATGCCCTCCTCCAGGGGATCTTCCTGGCCCATGGATAGAACCCAGGTCTCTTGAGTCTCTTGCTTTGGCAGGTGGGTTCTTTAACACTAGCGCCACCTAGGAAGCCTCAGGTTCCAATCTAAGCGCTGCCAAAGATGAAAATATTTATTGTTACTATAATGACAAATAATTATATAATTATAACATCATCAATAAGTTACAGTACAAAGCTAAATTACTCTTGTTTGTGTGCTCAGGCGGGTCCGACTCTCTGCGACCCTATGGACTGCAGCCCACCAGGCCCCTCTGTCCATGGAATTCTCCAGGCAAGAACACTGGAGTTGGTTGGCATTTCCTCCCCCAGGGGATCTTCTTGATCCAGGCAAGGATCAAACCCATGCCTCTTGCTTCTCCTGCACTGGCATTTGGATTCTTCAGCATTGTGCTATTACTATTATTATTGTTTTCATGATTCTAGTCATCTTTGATACAGCAAGTATGTAAGAAAACACGTAGAAAGGTGCTTATTGTATGCTGAAGCCCCATAGTTGCCCATGGTTTAATCATCTCTCTTCTTAAAAATCTCTGAGCTCACTGGAAAGGCCCATCTTGGAACCCTTGCCCTGACATTACTCCAGTGTTTACAAAATATTGTCAAATTCCACACCCTATTTAACCTGCACAAGCAGCCAGTACTATTTAGGACATGTTTAAAAGTCTTATTTGGACCATGAGAAAGTCAGACACAAAAGAACTGGGTGATTCTCCAAGATTACCCAGCTGGCAAGAGGTAGAACCAGGATCATTCAAGATCGCCTTATTCTTAGTTCATATTCGTTCCCTCTATCACAGCCCTGGGAGCTGTCAAGAAAAAAATAAATAAAATGGGGTCAGGGAAAATGCTAAATAGCAGGGATATTTGAAGATAGCTGACTACCAAGGCAAACACCCAGGCACAGACAACCTACTTAATTCTGCCAAGAGCTCTCTCTTCCACACACAGGAGATTTTTTTTTAAATCTACTACATGAAATTTAACAGTTTGGGGATTTTCTTAATCAATATGCATCCTCTTTTAAGAATGCATTTTCCTCTGGGAACATTATACAGATATCAATCATTTACAAATGTGTGTAAGCTTGTTCCGTGAATGGCTCTCCTCCTAGTGTAAACCTCAGAATTGCAGCACGTGAGAAGCTGTGAATTTTGTTCAGAAGGAAGAGAAGATGGGTGACATTGGGACATGACGTATACGGGGTGTGTGGAGCAATTGCAGGAGGGGTGACACAGAGGAAGCTAGGGAAGTCTGGAGATAATGCAAAAAGAAAGAAGAAGCAAGATGGTTAAATCCTATCTAGTTTCCAAGTAAGCAATTTTCATACAATCAAAAACCCAGAGGCCCATTCAGGGAGACTCAGGAAATAAACAAAAAGAGGTATAAAGTTAATAGGAGAGCTTTTTGTTTGTTTGCTTTTCCATTTAGTAACCGTGGCAGAACTGGAAAACTGTTGACCGAAACAGATTCTTTTTCTTCCCAGGAACACAGCTGGACAACATTTACCAGCCTCTCCTGCACTTAGGTAAGGCCAGTGAGTAAGTCTGAGACAAGCAGAATGTGACCAGCACTGGCCATAAAAACCGCCCAGTCATCACCTTCCATTTCCTTTCCCCGATCATGGCAACCTTGGAAGCCACACTGCATGTAGCTGAGCCAAAGAGGCAAGGAGCCTGGATTCGTGAATCAGTTTTAAGAAAAACCACCTGCCAACAAGGAGCATCCATTTCAAAGACTATATGAGTGGAAATAAAAGCTTCTATTTTGTTGAATCCCAGAAGATGTTTCTTTCTATAAGCAGCTGACAAAAACAAATTTTTAAAGATGATTCTCTTCCTATCAAAATTAAGGGGGAGCTACAAGGGCTTCCAAGATGGCACTAGTTGTAAAGAGCCTGCCTGCCAATGCAGAAGACATAAGAGACATGGGTTCAATCATTGGGTCAGGAAGATCCCCTGGAGGAGGGCATGGCAACCCACTTCAGTGTTCTTGCCTGGAGAATCCCATGCACCGAGGAGACTGGTGGACTATAGTCCATAAGCTCACTGATAAGAGTTGAACATGACTGAAGTAACTTAGCACGCATGCACAATTCCTTTTGCCATGTGGTGAAGAAGGTCAATCTGTAACAAATAATGCTGGTGCAGTTACCATGGAATGAAGGGAGCAGACAGCACTGGAGCATTATATGGATAGTGTATTTGCAAAAAAAGAGCAGACTCAGGCCCCACAGTCAGATTCTGTACTCTAAATAGTAGCCCTTGACTGACACTAACAAGACAAATCTGACAAGAAACAGCATCAAACATAGAAAAGTGTGAACCAGTATGAGACTCATTCATTCATTCAGCAAACAGCTTGATGTATTTATCACACCCGGAGCACTTTCCTAGTGCTGGAGATACAGTGAATAAGATAAAATCCTGCCTTTCTACAACTTTTGTTCTAAAGGGAAAAGTCAGCTCATAAACCTTTAAGCTGGGAAACACAAGAAACCAAAACAATTATAGATAATAAATGTTTAAGGAAAATAAAACAAATAAAATGAAAATGGTATAGAGTAGCTGAGGGTAGTAACAGAGTTAATTCAGGGAGGGTGGTTAGGAGAGACCTTTCTAAAGAGTGACATTTGAGCTACAACTTAAATGATCCATCAAAAGCAGATTTGCAAAGATCTAGGTGAAGGACATCCAAGGGCGAAGAAAAAACTGTTGCAGAAGCCTACTGGAGAATATGAGTCAAAGCGTGGTGGGGGAAGAGAGAACACAAGACAGAATGTTAAGAGAACAACACAGAAAGGCAGGCAGTATCCAGTTCACACGGGGCCTTATGCAGGACCAAGCCTGGACATTATTCGAAGATGCACGGAAACTATCAGATGATTTTAAAGAGCAGATTGGCATCATATCACTTGTATATTTAAGAGCTCATTCTGACTGATGCCTGAAGAAAGGATTAGGGTGGGGCAAGAGTAGGGCATTGCAATCACCAACCATGAGACAAAGGAGGCTCAGACTAGAGTTCGGAGCAAGACATGGGTGAATGTGTGATTTATTTTTTAAGTAAAACTACCAAGACTTCCCAATGCAGTTGATGTTGGGAGCGACAGCAACATGGAACTGACAATGACTTCTCCATCTAGTGACCTCAGCAACAGGGTGGCTGGAAGTGCCATTAACTGAGATTGGGAGAAAAGTACATGGTCCTCTGTCTCAGGACCCCAGAACTCAGGAGAGTTCTGTACTGCAATAGTTCAGATACTTGATGAGTTACCAAGGTACCTATGTGCTAGCCTAGTAACTTAACACTTAGAACATTTTTATCATGAAAAAAATTACTAAAAATTCCAACTATCTTATAAATGATCTTTTAAAACATGGTTATATTGAAAACAAAAAATAAAAACAAGTGCTACTTTAACCTCCAGTCCTGACCATTGCCCCAGCTGGTTTGACTAGGTCACCTTCCTCAGTAACAAGTTTAAAAATTAACCCTTGGTTCAACACAAGTGCAATAATCATGGCTTGAATTTGAGTTTTTTGTTCTTTTAATTAAAAAAGAAAAGAAAAAGTTATGGGGATGGGCGGGGTGGGTGTTGTTAAGAAGAGGCAAGAGTTTAAGTAGGTGAGAGAGCAGGAGTAGATGCTTTTGTAAAATGGCCTTGGGAATAAAGAAGCAGAGGCCAAAAAAAGCCAGGCCCAGGAGGAAAACTCAACTTTGTCTGCTGCTGGTATGGAAATGACACATGCATCCCAAGCAGTGCAACTGCTAGAGATCTCTGTGTCTTGGGAAGGCTGGCAGGATGGGGTGGGGTGGGGGGCTGTTGACATATCTGAATACCAGAGGATCTCTCCATTAGTCATAGAGGCTAAACTGGAAGGGAAAAGGGGATCCCTGAGGTATTCTTATCTCAAGCATTCTGAACCCCCAGAAATAAATGCAAGCAGGAACTTAGAGTTAAGGTTTTACAAACAGGAATAATCCATAAGAGGCTTTTGATCCCTGTGCGGTCCACATCAAGACGTTAGGAGGCAGAAGCCCAGATCTGAGCATAAACTGGCTTCATGAATCACAAGGTTCATGCATTTTAGACAATTTCAAAATAAGAGTTACCTGATTAATCCTTGGAGAATTAGCAGTATAACTTAAGGATGCTCATCATTTGCACTGTTTCTATGGCAGTGTACTCACACAAGCTCTGCATCCAAAAAAATCTACCCTCGAGTTCTTCTGCATTTTCTTTCTGCTTGAACTCTGACCTTCCTGCAACTTTCCCAGCTTCTTAACACTAAGGGGTCAGACCCTTTATCATCACCTTCAGTCATGCAAAAGACATTATAAATTACCTTGCTAAGCAGTTGCTGTAGTTTTATTTTTTTTTACATGAAATTATTAAATTGAAACCAATAAAATCATTTTGTTCCATGACATATTACCCTTCAACTCAGCTCCACTCATGTTTTTACATGGAAGGAAGGACTTCATCATTATTACTATGCTGGGTACCTCACTGCTAACAATATGCTCCTGGCAGGACTGACATAACTTGGTCCCTTCGTCTAAGAACACTCTCCCCTGCTACCTTCCAATACTCCAAAAAGAGGTAGACATGAGAAGCCCGCATTATCAAAGTATTGGCCTCTACGAGCACACACTCTTCCAAGAAAGATCCTCATAAACACATATAGGTTGATGACAATAACTGTTGCAATTCACTAAATCACCAGTAAAAACCAGACAATTTACTGAGTTTTTGACCTGCATTGTCTCATTATCATCTTAATTGGGAAATCCAATTTTCCACATTAGAACTGGCTATAAAAAAGCAGTAATCCACTACTTGCAGTCTGTAACTATCTATTACCTGGTAGCAGAGCCAGGGAAGAATATTAATGATCTACATAGTCTGTACTTTTTCTAGTAAACCTCAACGCTTACTCTATAGAGTGAGCACTGAGTTGGAGGTATCCTTCTGAAACCACAAGATTTGGGTCCACTAACTCAGGCAGATATACCAATAGGCTTAGGCTAAGTTATACAAAGATAACAGATAATTGCGCCCTCCAAAATATCAGTGATTTACAGTTATTTCTCACTAAGGCCACGTGTCCATCACCTATCCATTGTCACTAGTTCCATGTCATCTTCGTGCTGGGACCACAGCTAAAGGAGAGATGCCACTCTAGAACATTGCCAGTTGATGAGAAAGAGGTGGAACCCTGAAACAGCTCTTGGAGCTTTTACTCTGAAATGGTGCAGATCTCACGCACATTCAGATTTCATTAGATCAAGGAGATAGTAAATATTTTGAACAAGACCATACTGGAACAGGGTGGGGGATGGGGAGGTAGGGCACAGCATAAGTCAAGGCATATGAGTTGTGAGTTGAATATTAACTTTACTTCATTTCTCTGAGTCTTTGTGTCCACGCTTACAAAATGGAGTTCATCTGGTGAATGCTACCGTTTTCCTCAAAGATTTACTAGAAGGCTCAAAGAGTATAATATACATCAAAGGAGTTCACAAAGTTCAGAGCACTCTGTAAGTAGGAGGTATTATTTAATACTAATGTAGTATTTTCTGTGCCTGGCAGATTTCATGATGTATATGTACCACTCACCTAACCTTTTACTACTTTTTTACTAGGAAAAGTGTGAAACTCTATGTAGCCTTCAAATTCAAGAAGATCAGGAATAGACCCCAACTACTATACTTTTCTCAAGATACTACCTCTAACTGAAGCTAATGTATCAGAAACTATTTAAGACCAACCCATTGCCATCACAAAGATTAAAAAAAAAAAAAGTCACAATAGATCAGATTTCATAAAACACAAAAAACCGACTACAGCAATTTTCAAAATGGGGAATGTTCCTGTTGGAGCCAGACGAGGCAAAATGAAACAACCTCCGGGGAACTGTATCATAGCTGACAAAGGTTCTTATTACCTTCTATTGATTGGCCAGGAGTTCTGATATCTCCTCAATGGCAGTTTCTAAGGCAATCTCTGCAGAGCACGAAGAGCCCTTAATATACTATCTCTCTTCTACTACCCAAGGAAGTTAAGAAAATTGAAAAGTCTTTTGTGATTCTTTTTCCACTGAAAGCCTGAATAGGCTCTTCAAGACAGTCTGGACAATGAGTGCAATATTTTGTTTTAATCTGCAAGCCAGTCTTGTTCATCATGGTTTGTATAATATGGGTCATCTTCACTCCATTTACTCCGAGTGAAAAATAACTTGCCTGAAGCAGTTCATCTACGGATCTACGCCTCTCTAGGCTACAGTGAGACAATGAACTTGGCCTCTGAGAGTCTCTGGTACCCAGGTGGCTGTGTGGTGAGCATCCCAGAGGACAGTTCTGAGGACAGAAGCTGAGTAAATGGCCATATTGCATTTTACCATACCAGAGTGTAGTATCTCTGGCTTTCTATCCACCCAAAGTCACACTTACCCTACTCCTACAGCTACAATCATATTTAATTCAGGCAAACAGCAAAGATCACTTAGTCTCAGGGAAAGTATATCCTTATTCCAAATCCAGGGGTGGAACACAATTAGTGCAAGCCATTGTGCATTGAGACAACCATCTCATTGGTCTAGAGGTGGACAGCAGGTAACCCAGGTCTAAAAAATAAGACAGCAGAAGTCTTCTGCACGGGGAGAGCCAAAGGAGGCTGTAAAGGACCTTCTAGCAGAACTTTCCTTAAACATAAAAAAAAAGAACCTTACACAGAGAAGGCTTTTAACCCCTGCCCGTCTCTTCCTTGGAATCCTGGTAGAAGGACATCCCACCTGGGGCTACGGCAGTCATCAAGCAGTCACAGGAGAATAAGCCCAAAGCCCAGGTGTGCTGAAGATGGCAGAACAGAAAGAGAGACGGGGGTCTGCTCTAAATATTGACAGTCACTCTACTTGGTTCTCTGTGCCTCCCATCCAACACCCAGGATTCGACTCATGTTTTTTTTTTTCCCTGATTTCCATTCTTAGACAGTATATAGGCTCTAATGTTTAGTCATTTTTTTCTTAGGTGTTATCCTTGAACTTGTGAAATGTTCCCATGATTACAGAGAACTGACTGAAGCCTGAGAATATCACCTTGTCCCAAGGTGGTCACATAGCATACACTGGCCCAATGCCCTGCTCACACAATGAGCTGAGAAACATGGTCAACAAAACAGGGATTTAGACCTAAAATTGCTCAATAGAATCAATAAAATAAGGCCTCACACACAAAGTGAGTGAGTGATAGTTGCTCAGTTGCATCCAACTCTTTGTGACCCCGTGGACTGGAGCCCACCAGACTCCTCTGTCTATGGAATTCTCCAGGCAAGAGTACTGGAATGGGTTGCCATTTCCCTCTCTATCACACACAAAGGGTAGGCATAACATGGCACCTCATAAAACTGATTCTATGTAACAAAAATGGTGAGAGAATCAGAGTCCCAAATAGCATTTATGCCAGCTAGTTCCTCCCAGGTTCTGCCAGGTCTCAACAGCTAAAGGGAGTCAGGAATGGTGGGCGCACTGCTTCCAAAAGACTGCCAAAATGTCTGCCAATGATAGAAGCAGGATTCAAATTATTTTGAGGTTCCTTCTATCATTTTTATAATTGTTGAGTTTATCCCACATATAGCAGAAGGTAAAAAACTAAATTTTTCAGACCATGACCTGGCTTGTGGGATTTTTTTCATGATGAATGGAGAGAATAATGTTCATATATATTTTTTTTAAAGCTACATTCATTTTCTGACAAAAGCATAGAATAGTGTAAGGTGCAATACAAAACAGCACAAGGTATGATATAAAAATGTTAACATGAAACATTGAAATTAATAATCCTCTTTCTCAAACTTGATAAGTCCTGATAACATGATATTAAGGCTAGATGAAAAGGTGCATAGCTAAAGGGGCAACTTCATTCTCCCAAGTGACAACTTCATTCTCCCAAGTGACATGTCTCCCAAATCAAGTTCAGTAAGCAAAAGAAAAAGGATTGTAGAAAAAAGTGGGGGAGGAACGACTAGACTTATACTATATCGCCAATGAGAACCAAAATAGTAATAAAGAAAGTCTTTCATAAGAAACGGAAAACGGAGGACACCTAACAGGTTCTGAACACTAACAGTAATTAGACACATTTCCTAGTAAGGTCTTTAGTAAGCCAAATGTTAAGCAGACGTCAATAACATAAAACAACAGAATGAAAAGAAATTTACCATTATTGTCATCAATTGTCTTCACCTTGGCAATACCTGATCTACTTGAGAACCAAAGCAGTAGAGGATAGTGTCCAAGACACTACAGCATTTATTCCAGTTGTGTCATCCACATTCCTGATTAACAGATCCCTAAGGTTCAATATCTTGTTAGTAAAGATGACAGGAGTACTTGGGTCCAACCAGCACAGAGAAACAGCCTAGCATCAATTTGCCCATAACAATTTCTCTAAACCAACAGGAGGGAGCCAGTGAGCACTGGAGAAATGGAAGATCTTAGATTTTAGGGCACTTTACATGTAAGTCCTGACCCTCTGGTGTGTTAAAGGAGCAGGAGTATGCAATACTTGCCACCAGAATACTGAGCATGGAAAGAGGGGTTCACATAGTACAGAGGAGTTGCTCAGCTTTGTAAAGGAGAAAAGCGGGGTCACTGATGCTTGAGGCCACCAACCTCCAATAATGACACCAATCCACGTGCCAAAGTTCGGAGTCCATCCGTCACTGGGGCTTTTACAAGAGTTTGGGAATTATTAATAGCAACACATGACCTTGGCAGAGGTAGATGATGGTAATTGGGTAGAAGTTAGTATCAAAGCATTCCATTCAAAAAGAGAATCCACTGCATAACATTTAACTGAAATTGAAGGTGATGATCTTCCCAAATAAGACAACATAAAATGAGGTATTTAGAGTTTTGCTGGTGATTATTAAACACAGTGACAGTAGAACATGGGATCTGATATGGCTCTACTGCTTTTGTTGCTTTGCTGTGTTTCATAACTTCCTTCAGAAGTCTTGCTATTACATGCTACTAAGCAGCCTGGATACGTCAGGAGAGGAGAGTATCCTAGGCAGCTGACAATTTCTTCCAGGATCCCACAGGACCAGAACCAAGGGAAAGCTTTCAATCTTCAGCCATATCTACCAGGAATACATGTCTCACAAGTTGATTTTATTAAATAGCTCACTTACCTTCACAGTAGGCAGAGTCTCCCTGGACAGAAATGTAACCATTCTTGCACTCACAAGTAGCTTTGGTATTCCAGTTTTTGCACTCTGAGTTTTCACCACATTTAGGTCCTTCAGCACAAAAGTTATGACCTAGAAGAAACAAATAAAATTTTACATTAGGAAAGAGAAGAATAAAAGATTTGCAAATAATAAAGCATGAAACACTGTTATTATATGTCAACATACATGAGAATACACCTCGGCAATATGCAAAGGTAAATTTGCATATCCATAAAGAGGAATAAAAAACTTTGGACCATCCCATACCTTAGAGTTTTCTCTCCTAATTCACAAACTTGCTGAAGTTATTCCTTTTTGAAAGCTTTTATCCATGCTGATCCTGAATTTTCTTTCCATTACCTTCTTATGTGACAAGTCTTTTAAATGGTTTTATTACAAAATTTATGATACATAGGAAATATATAAGATAAATATATATGAATATATCAAATAAAATTAATACAAAAAGTATTATCATACCTATTTATTAAACATCCTCAAAGAATCCCCCTCTCAGCCATCAGAGACAACTACCCTAACAATCGTGTTAATCACTCCCTTACATGTTTCTATATGCTTTACCATACATAGGTATGTATTTCTAAATAATAGATTAGTCTTGACCATTTTGAACTTCACCTGTGAAATCATACTGTACCATATCCTCTATGGCATATGTTTATTTGCCTGTTCATTCATATTAATGCCTGTGGCTATCATTCATCAGTGATATATAATATTTCATAGTATAAATATTCCACAATTTATCCATTATACTAAGTATTGACATTTGAGTTATTTGCAGGTTTTGAATTACTAGCACAGCTACAAGAAACATTCTTGAACATGTTTCCTGAGGCATACTTTTTTAACCACGTGTATTGCATTTCTTTGCCCAAGAGTCTTTCTTGAATCTAAGACATTCCCTCAGGGATAGTTACTTTTCCTCTTAATATATTCTTCATAAATTCCTTTTAGTGAAGATAAATTTGACATGTATAGATGTGAGAGTTGAACTGTGAAGAAAGCTGATCGCCGAAGAATTGATGCTTTTGAACTGTGGTGCTGGAGAAGACTCTTGAGAGTCCCTTGGACTGCAAGGAGATCCAACCGGTCCATTCTAAAGGAGATCAATCCTGGGTGTTCATTGGAAAGACTGATGCTAAAGGTGAAACTCCAATACTTTGGCCACTTCATGTGACGAGTTGACTCACTGGAAAAGACTCTGATGCTGGGAGGGATTGGGGGTGGGAGGAGACGGGGACGACAGAGAATGAGATGGCTGGATGGCATCACTGACTCAATGGACATGAGTTTGAGTGTACTCCGGGAGTTGGTGATGGACAGGGAGGCCTGGCGTGCTGTGATTCATGGGGTCGCAAAGAATCGGACACAACTGAGTGACTGAACTGAACTGAAGCTCAATTTTAATTTATCTAAATATGTCCTTTGACCACCCTCCTACTTGAAAAAAAGTTTTACTAGGAACACAGTTATTTTGTTTCAACATTTTGAAGATATCCCATTATTTCTTATAGCTGTTGAGAAGTCAGTTGTTAGCCTAACAGTCATTCCTTAGTATGTGACAAACCTTTTCTCTGTGACTTTTAAGATCTATTTTATTTTGTTGGTTAAGTTGATGTGCTTTGTTTTGTTTCATATTCATTAACTTTAAGGTTTTTAGGTGTGAATTTATTTTTATTTGTTCTTCCTGGGATTCCTTGGGATTCTTAAATATAAAGATTAATTAAATCTTTTATCAGTTTGGAAAATTCTCAGGTATTTTCTCTTCAAACATTTTCTCTTCACCATTGCCTCTAATCTCTCTTTCTAGAATTACAATGAGATTACTATTCTCCCTTCTTTCTTAACCTCTCCTCCATGTTACTTCTACTTGCCTTAATATTCCCATCTCTTTTTTCTATACAGAATTCTGTTTAACTTCTAGATGTATCTTTCAGTCTCTTAATTCTCTCAACTAGTGTCATATTCTCTCAGTCATCCACATCATTTTTATGTTACTTGTATCTTTTTATTTTCTAGAATTCAATTTCTTTTTAAATCTCCTTGGTCAAATTTGCAGTCTCTCATTCTTTCCTCTTTTAATTTCCCCCTTTTAAAAACATATTAGACATATATTCACACATGCAACTCCAATATCTTCAGTCTTCTGATTTACTTTGTTTCACTGAGTATCCTACATGGGTACTATTTTCTTGTGTTTTTAGTGATTCTTTTATGATTCTTTGTGAGCTCATATTTTTTAGGATTTAATCTGTGGGAATTATTTGAGGTTTGGGCTTTAAAACTGTACTTCTTCAGAGAGGATATGTGTTTGCTTTTGTCAGGTGCCCCAAGGGAACTATCAACCCACAATCATTTTAAACTATATTTTGCCTTGGGACATATGGATTGAGCCACACAGGTAGAATAGATTCTAAGCTTTCAGGAATGCAAACTTTTCTCTGCCATACTCCCTATCTAGAGTCAAGACTGACAGGCAAGTCTCTTACAGAGTAGATTTTTCCTAGTCACTGACTGAGGATTTACCCTTAAAGATTCTTTATTTATGCAAGCCTCAGGCTTTTCCTCTTGTCTACTTAAACAGTAGTCCATCAGAAGCCAGATTCTACCACCAGGGATTAAAAACTGACCTCTGGGCAAATGCCAACTCCCATGTGCTTACTTATCTCAATGGAATCAAACTTTTTCAATATTTCTGGTCTGATTGTTTTTCATCCTACCTCTATTAACAATTCTACCAATCTCCCAACCCTCAAAAAATTTTATATACTGTGCATTTTTAGGTCATGCCCACCACAGGAATTGTGAAGTTCAAATATAACAAGGATATAAAAGGTGCTTTATCACTTTGAACTCATACATTTTAGCAAACAATAACTACACTGGAACCCCATGAACACTATGAAAAGGCAAAATGATAGGATACTTAATGAGGAATTCCCCAGGTCGGTAGGTGCCCAGTATGCTACTGGAGATCAGTGGAGAAATAACTCCAGAAAGAATGAAGGGATGGAGCCAAAGCAAAACCAATACCCAGTTGTGGATGTGACTGGTGAAAGAAGCAAGGTCCGATGCTGTAAAGAGCAATATTGCATAGGAACCTGGAATGTTAGGTCCATGAATCAAGGCAAACTGGAAGTGGTCAAACAGGAGACGGCAAGAGTGAACGTAGACGTTTTAGGAATAAGTGAAATAAAATAGACTGGAATGGGTGAATTTAACTCAGATGACCATTATATCTACTACTGTGGGCAAGAATCCCTTAGAAGAAATGGAGTAGCCATCATGGTCAACAAAAGAGTCCGAAATGCAGTACTAGGATGCAATCTCAAAAACAATAGAATGATCTTTGTTCGTTTCCAAGGCAAGCCATTCAATATTACAGTAATCGAAGCCTATGCCCCAACCAGTAACACTGAAGAAGCCAAAGTTGAACGGTTCTATGAAGACCTACAAGACTTTTTAGAACTAACACCCAAAAAAGATGTCCTTTTCATTATAGGGCACTGGAATGCAAAAGTAGGAAGTCAAAAGACACCTGGAGTAACAGGCAAACTTGGCCTTGGAGCACAGAATGAAGCAGGGCAAAGGCTAATAGAGTTTTGCCAAGAGAACGCACTGGTCATAGCAAACACCCTCTTCCAACAACACAAGAGAAGACTCTACACATGGACATCACCAGATGGTCAACACTAAATCAGACTGATTATACTCTTTATAGCCAAAGATGGAGAAGCTCTATACAGTAAGCAAAAACAAGACCAAGAGCTGACTGTGGCTCAGATCATGAACTCCTTATTGCCAAATTTAGACTTAAATTGAAGAAAGTAGGGAAAACCACTAGACCAGTCAGATATGACCTAAATCAAATCCCTTATGATTATACAGTGGAAGTGATAAATAGATTTAAGGGATTAGATCTGATAGATAGAGTGCCTGATGAACTCTGGATGGAGGTTCGTGATATTGTACAAGAGACAGGGATCAAGACCATCCCCATGAAAAAGAAATGCAAAAAAGCAAAATGGCTGCCTGGGGAGGCCTTACAAATAGCTGTGAAAAGAAGAGAAGTGAAAACCAAAGGAGGAAAGGAAAGAAATAAGCATCTGAATGCAGAGTTCCAAAGAAGAGCAAGGACAAATAAGAAAGCCTTCCTCAGCGATCAATGCAAAGAAATACAGGAAAACAACAGAATAGGAAAGATAAGAGATCTCTTCAAGAAAATGAGAGATTCCAAGGGAACATTTCATGCAAAGATGGGCTCGAGAAAGGACAGAAATGGTATGGCCCTAACAGAAGCAGAAGATATTAAGAAGAGGTGGCAAGAATACACAGAAGAACTGTACAAAAAAGATCTTTACGAGCAATATAAACACGATGGTGTGATCACTGACCTAGAGTCAGACATCTTGGAATGTGAAGTCAAGTGGGCCTTAGAAAGCATCACTACGAACAAAGCTAGTGGAGGTGATGGAATACCAGTTGAGCTATTTCAAATCCTAAAAGATGATGCCGTGAAAGTGCTGCACTCAATATGCCAGCAAATTTGGAAAACTCAGCAGTGGCCACAGGACTGGAAAGGTCAGTTTTCATTCCAATCCCAAAGAAAGGCAATGCCAAAGAATGCTCAAACTACCGCACAAGTGCACTCATCTCACACGCTAGTAAAGTCATGCTCAAAATTCTCCAAGCCAGGCTTCAGCAATACATGAACCATGAAATTCCAGATGTTCAAGCTGGTTTTAGAAAAGGCAGAGGAACCAGAGATCAAATTGCCAACTTTTGCTGGATCATGGAAAAAGCAAGAGAGTTCCAGAAAAACATCTATTACTGCTTTACTGACTACGCCAAAGCCTTTGACTGTGTGGATCACAATAAACTGTGGAAAATTCTGAAAGACATGGGAATACCAGACCATCTGACCTGCCTCTTGAGAAACCGGTATGCAGGTCAGGAAGAAACAGTTAGAACTGGACATGGAACAACACACTGGCTCCAAATAGGAAAAGGAGTATATCAAGGCTATATATTGTCACCCTGTTTATTTAACTTACATGCAGAGTACATCGTAAGAAATGCTGGGCTGGAAGAAGCACAGGCTGGAATCAAGATTGCCGGGAGAAATATCAATAACCTCAGACATGCAGATGAAACCACCCTTATGGCAGAAAGTGAAGAGGAACTCAAAAGCCTCTTGATGAAAGTGAAAGAGGAGAGTGAAAAAGTTGGCTTAAAGCTCAACATTCAGAAAACTAAGAAAATGGCATCTGGTCCCATCACTTAATGGGAAATAGATGGGGAAACAGTGGAAACAGTGTCAGACTTTATTTTGGGGGGCTCCAAAATCACTGCAGATGCTGATTGCAGCCATGAAATTAAAAGACGCTTACTCCTTGGAAGGAAAGTTATGACCCACCTAGACAGCATATTCAAAAGCAGAGACATTACTTTGCCAACAAAGGTCCATCTAGTCAAGGCTATGGTTTTTCCAGTGGTCATGTATGGATGTGAGAGTTGGACTGTGAAGAAAGCTGAGCACCGAAGAACTGATGCTTTTGAACTGTGGTGTTGGAGAAGACTCTTGAGAGTCCCTTGGTCTGCAAGGAGATCCAACCAGTCCATCCTAAAGGAGATCAGTCCTGGGTGTTCGTTGGAAGGACTGATGCTAAAGCTGAAATTACAATACTTTGGCCACCTCATTCGAAACGTAGACTCATTGGAAAAGACTCTGATGCTGGGAAGGATTGGGGGCAGGAAGAGAAGGGGACGACAGAGAATGAGGTGGCTGGATGGCATCACCAACTCGATGGACATGAGTTTGAGTGAACTCTGGGATTTGGTGATGGACAGGGAGGCCTGGCGTGCTGTGATTCATGGGGTTGCAAAGAGTCAGACATGACTGAGTGACTGAACTGAACTGAACGGTATCACATACTGCAGTCTCATAGAAAACAAGTGATCTTGGAGAAGAGATCTAATTCATAATTCAGGGTCTGTACTAATAAACACAATAAGTCACTTTGCCTATCTAGGTACATATACCAAGAGAGGACAACATCAGTGATTTTCACACTATTCCTTAGAGTCTTGGGCACAGCTGAGTTGTTGGTCAGAGCTCAAGTCCCCTAGTCCTGATTCAAATAGAACAGCTTTGCTTTTATACTTTTGAAACAGTGATTATGTGAACAACAGTTTCTGGTTTTAAAAAAAATATAGAAAGCATTGAACTGTATAAACTCCAAATTTAATTCCTTTTAATGATAACATTCTAAAATGTTCTTCCTTTGAGACAGAATTTTAAACCAACATTCTTTAGACCAAACAGTATAAAAGATAATAACTCCTATTAAATAATAATATTCATGCACCTATGTCTGAAATTACACTAGATGTTTTAAATGGGGATAATAATGTACCTTAATAATTTGTGTGGAACAAGTTAAATGGGCTAATTCATATAAAGCTCTTAGAGCAAATCTTGATACACACTAGGAGGTCATGAAATGTTAGTCACTGTGATAAGAATGATAATGATTCTGATAACAGTACTGCTGACAATGATGGCTAAAGTTCAGAACAACTTGATGATAACACTGTTATCCTCAGCTTCAAGATAAGAAAAGAGAAGCTCAAACTCCTTAATATCTAGCTAATAAGTGGACATGCCAAGATTCTAAATTATGTCTGGTGAACTCCAAGGCCCATGTAATTTGTTTTTTTCTATATCCTCTCACATAGCAAAAATAGCTTTTTTTAAAAAAGGGAAAGATGTAGACACTACTTGTGACATTAGAAAGTGAATCCAAAGGCTGAGGGGAGCATAATATCATATCCAGCCTCACTATCTGACCTGTTAACTGGTGACTGCCTCAATCAAAATCAGAGTAAGAACTTAACTTGTTGGAAATATGAAACCTCTGTCAGCCAAGAACACTTCTACAAGGACTTAAAAGGCTTATAATAACCATTAAAGTACTTGATCTTTCTGTTAGCAAAAGGACAATTTTTAGGTATCACAGCACTGTTTGCCAGAGGAAGTGCCTGGACTTCCCTCTCCACATCACAATTGATCAATAATTAAGTTGTCACATTTTCTTTTATTATAAAGTTTGACTCAATGTCATATGAACATCCTTTGTTGCGTGACTTTTTTTTTTTTTTCTCTAGGATATGCAACTGTCCTTCACTTTCCACAAACATTTGATAGCCTGGAACAAAGCCCCTCAAACACTGTTGACTTTCCAATGCACATCTCTCTAGAAGGCATGTGCCATGTCAATTCACAATGCAGAGAGTTGGGTCAAACGTATTTCAAAGACAATGAAGGTCCCATGAGACAGATTAATGGTATGGACAAATCCACTTTGTCTGGGCCTCACCATTGTGTCAAAAACATGTGTTGTTCTTCTTTTTTACTTTGTTTTTAATTAATGCAGGCCATCTTCAAGCAGTATTTATTCAGTACCTGCTTGCCTTTCTGCATGAATGAATAATCATCTACTCAATATTTACGGGCTACAACGCTATGCAAGACCCTGGGGGCAATGTCAAGATGTTTGAGACGTTCCGTGACCACAGGAGAATTAGAAATTCCAAGGTGAGGTAAGCCAAACACAGAAGTAGTTAAGTAAGATGTGAGCAGTACAAATTATCATAGTGTTCCAGAGAAGAAGAAATCCCTTCTAGCTGATGCCAAACTTGACCTTTGATTCATCACAGGTAGAAACTTGTGCAAGACACAGGATCTGCAAGACACAGATCCCAATGGGAGGAATGGGACTCTAACCCTTGAGGAAGAAGGGTAAGTTTGAAGAACCTCAAATAATCTGGCGTAGTTGTAATAAGAATGATTAACATTTATCAAGCACAAAATACATGCTAGGTGCTCAGTAAAATGTTTCAGATGCATTATTCCACTTATTTCTATTAACAATCCTATGAAACTGGAATTATTACCCTATTTCACAGATGTGGCACTAACTCAGAGAAGTTAGGGCATGAGTGAAAATACACAGAGCCACGATCCAGGTGTGACTGATGCCAGGGTTCTTAATCAAAAAGCAACAATTTTATAAGCATCCTATACTCCAAAGGATAAAAAGGATATTCTTTTTTGTATGCCTACATTCAAGCAGATTACATTTTAGATTTCTTCTTCATACACACACACACATATACAAGCATGTACACAAGGCTGGGCAACTCAAAATATTCTTTTAAAATACTAACTCTAATCACTCCAACTTCTTTAAGTCAAGGTCTATGTCTGACTCATTTCTTTCAACTAAAAGCTTCCCACACAAGGATAGCTGTCTGTGGAGAAGGATGGCTTCTAGACGAACGCAAAAATCAACAGATCGAAATATGGGTGGTTAAACTAATGAGTGAATAAAGATATGAATGAATCTACAGTGGTATTTTAATGCCCCTCTTGAGCAACTCCAACCAGTCCATCCTAAAGGAGATCAATCCTGGGTGTTCATTGGAAGGACTGATGCTAAAGCTGAAACTCCAATACTTTGGCCACCTCATGCAATGAGCTGACTCACTGGAAAAGACTCTGATGCTGGGAAGGATTGGAGGCGGGAGGAGAAGGGGACGACAGAGAATGAGATGGCTGGATGGCATCAGCGACTCGATGGACATGAGTTTGAGTGAACTCCGGGAGTTGGTGATGGACAGAGAGGCCTGGCATACTGTGATTCATGGGGTCGCAAAGAGTTGGACACGACTGAGCGACTGAACTGAACTGAACTGAACTGAGCAACTGGAAGGCTAATGGGACTGGTTTGCTAGTCACCATTTTTCTTTAAACATTTTTACTGAAGTATAATTTACATACCATAAAATTCACCTATTGTAAAAACAAACTGATGATTTCTAGTAAACTCACATAGTTATACAGTAAATCACCACAATCCAGTCTTAAAACACTTTCATCACCCCAGCTGGTCATCTTCATTCTTCAAAACCACCCCAAGATAGCTGGCTGCCAAGTCCTAAATCCTCAATCAACTTTCCACATTTCAAAATCTTTCTAAAGGTTTAGTCTTTCTTATCTGATGTCTGAAAAGCATGGCATTTAAGTTACAGATCCTTCCCTTCGGGATATCTGTCTTCAGTTGCCACCTACAATCTTTTTCTCTAGTCCTCTTACTAAGTCTTGGTACAATATTTTCTTCAGCAGCTGGTTATCAATACAGATTGATGCATGAGATTCTTCAATGTCACCTTCTTTCTTTAATCATATCTTTTTCCCCCATAATTAGAAGCTGTGGCCAGACCGTAGAATACACACACATATGCGTACATACATATTCAATATTCATGTTCTTTTACTTGAATATTTTAATAAATGAATCTGGAGTCTCTGTGGGCTTCCCTCACAGCTCAGTCGGTAAAGACTCTGTCTGCAGATGACCTGGGTTCAATTCCTGGGTCAGGAAGATTCCCTGGAGAAGGAAATGTCAACCCACTCCAGCATTCTTGCCTGGAAAATCCCATGGACAGAGGAGCCTGGCAGGCTCCAGTTCATGAGGTCGCAAGAGTCAGACACAACTTAATGACTAAACCACCACCAAAGTCTCTGTAATTATCATCCTATAATTAGAGGCACACAAAGCAACATCGTCTAAATAGCAGTGGTCCAAAGACAGAGAACACTTTTGTTATAAAAGTTGCTGTTTGTTGACTTTTTCCAATTTGCCAGGCACAACAACTCTAAAGATTATCATTATTCTCACTTTACAAATTAGGAAAACGTGGTTGGGACTATCTTATCCAAGGTAACACAGCCAGGAAGTGGCAGAGTTATGATTTAACTCAAGTTCTTGTTAAGACCACTAAGAAAATTACTATTCTATGATTTAAAAACCTCGGAGCATAGACAACTACTAATGACTATTTGCTGATAATGTTTGTAGATCTCTATGCCCAAAAATTTACAAAGAGGCCCATTTAGGACCCAACTGCAGGTTCTGCCAATCTGTTCTTAAGAAAAATTGAAACAAGGTCAATGCCTGTGCCCAGTCTCTTCTGGTCTCTGGTTAAGAATATTCGCCCTCCTCTAGAAGCAATAATAAAGGCTCATACGGCCCTCTGCAAACAGGAAGTAACACTATCTTGTATAACCCACTTTACATATTTTACATCATTATAGCCACGGCCCACTTGACATTCAATTTGATGACCTCACAGTCGTCTCATGGCTCACCCAGCTGAAATTGCACTCTTGATCTTAAATCTGATATCCATGCTCTCCAAGTTCTCCATATCAATCTGCAGCACTTTTATCCACTTAAACCATCTTTTTTTTTAAAAGGAGTCATCTTTGTGCTCTCTCTTCAAATACTGTCCCTTCCCAAGTTCATTTTATTTCATGAATATTTCTGGAATCTCTTTTTCCTCCACTACACAGCAATAAGAAAAAAAATACCCTACTCCAAACTATTATTTCTCACAAAGAAAGCACCTCATGTGCCTTCCTGTTCCCCTTTTTGCTTGTCTCTAATCCATTTTCCCCACAAACAAATCCTTTTAAAACATAGATTGGATCACGTCACTCATCCCCTTAAAAGTCTTCTCCTGAAGACTTTCCAATTTCTCAAGAAAAATGCAAAATTCTTAACTCTGATTTGAAATGACAAATAAGGCTCTCCTCTCCCTCTGTCATTCCCCCCCAAGTATATCAGCCTTTATTTGAATTCCTCTAATACTCCAATCTCTTTCCTGATTCTGAGTCTTTGCAAGCTTGTCCCACCAACTCAGAACCTATGACACATCCCTGCCAGAATAATTTCTACTAAGTTGTCAAGTCCCAGCTTAAAGACCATCTATTCAGAGAAGGCTTTCCTGTCTAAAGAAAATCCCATTACTCTCTCCCATACTGCTCTCTTCTTGTTCATAGCAGGTAGCACAGTTGATAATCACATGTTCATTTCTGTGTTTATTTGTTGAATGTCTGTTTCCTCATTAGAAGCTCACTTCTTCAAGGGAAAGGACCCTACAAGTTTGTTCCCTTTGTGCCTAAGGCAATATCCAGCACATGGCAAACACTCAAGAAATATTTGTAGAGTGGATGACTAAATCCTCTCTCTTCCAAAAGTAAAATTAAAAGAGTGCTTTAAAATGAATAAACCAAGACTCAAAGATGTTAATTACCTTCTTTGTGGTCTTGCAGCTACTAGGCAATGCCTAAAAGATATATATAAACTCAAATAAGATTCTAATGCCCAGTCTCTCTCTAGCACTCTCCATGACGTCCCAGCCGTGATTTTACTCATTTAGGGACATTCAAGGAATGCTGACCTGACCCGAAGACACCGCTACTCCATCACTCAGCATTTTGTAGTCCATGACGTGCTTTGAATCTTTCCAGAGGAACAAACCATGTTTCTTTCTCCAGGATACAGTCCACTATTACTTTGTTGCTTGGGGACTTAAAGTCAAGAGAGAAATAACACCACACAACAGAACACCATTCGTGGATGAGATACCAAAATGAGTAATATCCATTTGGAGCTTATTTACACTTGAGTGGTGGAAATGAGCAGATGCTCAGAGGAAGACACAATCTGCTGAAATGGAATTCCAGGTTTTACTCCAACCGCTTTCTTAATTTTAGTTCCTGGCAGAGATACCATTCATTTGTTTGACAAATATTAAGCCCCATGACGTGTGTCCAGCCACTGTCCTAAAAAATTGGGATAAAACAAAAATGCCGTAAACAGCATAAACATTCCCTCATTCATTTAACACTCTAGTCGGGATGGCTGTTGTTGAGTATTGGGTTACAGGAGATGTTGTGATGGAGAGGAGCAAGGTGCTTCCAAAATGTTATCACACAGAGGGGCCCTAATGCAAGGTATAAAAAGGAGATTTGAGGGATGAGTGAGGTTGGCTGGACAAGGCACAGGATTTCCAAACACAGGAAGCAGCATGTGTCCACAACATGCTCAAAGAAATTGAAGAATCATAAATGTTGAGTTCATATTTTCTCCTTTCATTGGCAGCCATCTACAATTTGGACTCCCCTTCATGGCCCTGAATCTAGAGTTCTATTACCAGTGAAAGACCAATAACACTTATTTAAAAAAACAAAAAACTCTTTGGTTTCTTTAAATCCATTGGCTTAACTGCATATAAAATCCCTGCCCATCATAATGAAGCCCCCACACTGCCATTCACCAGATCCCACTCTGTAACCTTTCAAATCACAGCAAACCATCCACCCTTTCCGCTTTATCTAGGGCCAACTATGGATAAGCATCTGTATGATTTACTACTGTGATTTCTTCCACAGCAAGGAATGAATAGGTCACTCCTCAAGAGCAGGATTTAGTTTCTCTAATATAAAGTCTGATTCCACACAGAGCATCACTGCTTACTCTCAATCACCTGCCCCTAATGTATCTCCCAGAAGGCAAGCAGATTACCTTTGAAATGATGGACGATCTGAAAACGCACCCCAGATTTCCCCATCCTAACTCAAATCCTAGAAAGCCAATACCCCACAGCACTGCTGCTTGCCCAACCTTGAAAGCCACAAAGAGCAAAGGTACACTGAGTATAATATATCCCAATGAATCTAGTTGATATGGAGATAGCGCCACCCATGGACTGGCCCGAGAGGAGGACTAAGGCCCAAAAGTTCTTTATGAGAACCAGATGCCCTACTGTACTTCACGACCAACATGCATACCACAGAAGCCTGGGCCCTGCAGGGGTGAGGATATTCCTTCAGCTTCTCTGAACAGAGGGTTATGACATCATGGCAGAGGTTGTGACCTGCTAGAGACAGAGCTCTCTGGATTCTCATAGGTTCTTAGAAAGCACATGGTTTTTAGACAGTAGTCACACTTAAGGGTCTTCCAGTCCAAGGCAGCTTGACCTTAATTTCAAGTCTTCTCTCTGAGGTAATGTGCCTTCTCCTTCCTTGGGCCTGGATCCACTGCAGCACTTTTTAGAGAACAGAATTCATGGGCTCCCCGAGACTCTCTCCTCCAAATGCCATGTTCCCAGCCTCAGTAGTTGAAAATACAGACCTGGCTTTCCAGTGCCCACCATTGTCCATGGCTGCAGGGATTTTTCTATCAATAGGCAGAGCACCTGGCCCATCTAAAAACTGCCTGCTCCTCTATTTAGGCACTAGCTTACCCTTGGACTGCAAGGAGATCCAACCAGTCCATTCTAAAGGAGATCAATCCTGGGTGTTCATTGGAAAGACTGATGCTAAAGCTGAAACTGCAATACTTTGGCCACCTCATGCGACGAGTTGACTCACTGGAAAAGACTCTGATGCTGGGAGGGATTGGGGGCGGGAGGAGAAGGGGACGAGAGAGAATGAGATGGCTGGATGGCATCACCGACTCGATGGACATGAATTTGAGTGAACTCCGGGAGTTGGTGATGGACAGGGAGGCCTGGTGTGCTGTGGTTCATGGGGTCGCAGAGAGTCGGACATGACTGAGCGACTGAAGTGAACTGAACTACCTTCTCATTAAGTACCTCTTTTCCAAGTCTCTTTTTATCTCCATTACACTGAAATCCTCTGAAACCCATTTCAATTACAAATTCACCTAAGACGAAGACAAAGACTAGAAAAAAGGAAATCAGGCGCCGCCAAGACTCTTTGGGAGGGTTTAATTGAAGGGCATAAAGCCTTAAATAGTACAAATAATCTCAACTAATTTCAGCCCAAGCCAGATGACAAGGCAAGTGAGCATGAATTAAAATTACAGATAAACACATTGGGAACAGATGTCGAAAAGAACTTTTTCTCCAACACTGAAAATCTTCAACATGCAGCAAAAACCTCCAGAGTCATTGGCAACATTCAAGATACAATTAGAGCTGATTATGAAAGGAATGAAACCCTGAGGAGTGTGTCAAGAATTCTGGGGTGGGCCAAATGATTGTTGTGTTTTCCTGGAGTGATCCTGAGACTACATAGTCAAGTTGGCTTCTTTTTTTCCCCCGTTAAGTGAGAATGAATGAGCAATTAATGAGCAATCTTTCTGCTGGGGCTACATCCATGCTTTTATTACTTCTTCCCAGGCAGAAGCATAGATGTTATTCCAGTGCCCACTCCCTCTTCTCCAACCTCGTGGCCTTATACTTAGGTAGACGGGCTCCTGCTATAGCCATTACCGCAAGGTAATGATGAGGATAAAAAATTTTGTGCTGTTGGCACAAACCAGCCAGAGACATCAGAGAGAAACTACAGCAGTGATTAGGGCTGTTCTGGGTGGTGCTGCTGGTGACTAAGACCTTGGATCCCAGCAACTGCAAAGTGACTTCCCCCTGCCAACATCCATTACCTTGACTTTTTGTGTGTGTCTCCCTACTATCCTACAGTTCTGTCCCTAAAAGCCTTCTGGCTATACCAGGAGCTCTGTGGATTTAACCACATGTCAGCTGATTACTTCAATTCTTCTTTAAAGGGTAGAAAAATTATTTACAGCATTTGTCATGACCCAAGGTTTGAAGAGGTAAGATGTCTATGCAACGAGTCCAGATATCAGTTCAGCTGATACAATGAACAATGTAAATCAGCCAGAGTCTGTTATTCTTAACTGGAAGGTCTTAAGTCTGATTTCCCCAAAGAGCAAAACTCCATATGAAACTATAGTCTCCTTGAACAGAAGTGAGGGGATGGGAAGAGCTGTATCATCACACTGTTATACAAAAAAACAGACATGACTCAGTTAAAGAAAAACAGCTTCATAATCAAGCCAACAAGTTATGTCTTGAGGAACCAAGTTGTAAGTCCATAGAATGAATCTTAACACTGTTCCACAGATGAAACAAAGCCTTCAGCTGGTGTCAACTACAAATTGGCATTTGCCATCCACCTCTTCCCTGGTGGCTCAGAGGTTAAAGCGTCCGCCTCCAATGAGGGAGACCCGGGTTCGATCCCTGGGTCGGGAAGATCCCCTGGAGAAGGAAACGGTAACCCACTCCAGTATTCTTGCCTGGAGAATCCCATGGACGGAGAAGCCTGGTAGGCTACAGTCCACGGGGTCGCATAGAGTCGGACACGACTGAGCGACGGAACAGAACAGAACAGAACATCCACCTCTACAAGAACTAAATCATGTGCTGCTGCTGCTGCTGACCTTCAACCCCCTCTGAAAGGAGTTCAGGGTGGAGAGTAGAAATTAGGCACTCTGTGCCCTGGGAAAAACTGACAGGACAGGTCTTCAGATCATCAGATACTTTCAGGAGTCGATTAATGAGCCCAATTCTTGTATCTCCTCATATCTAGAAAAGCACTAAAATCCTTCATGGTGACAACTGTTTCTCACGACTAGCAAACAACTTCATGAAACTAGCAGAAACCTTCTGGAAAAACATATGCATTTTACTCCCCCTTCACCAAAGACATAGTGACCTATCCACCCTGCCTCTTTGGAACAGTTTCTCAGAGCTATCTGAGGCGCTGTATTCTGGGTTACAGTCCTCACTTTGCCCCAGATAAAACTTAAATTGCAACATTTATGTTGTGCATTTTTTAAAGTCAACATTGGTACTAAAAATAATTTCATTCAATGTCATTGGTGTGAAAATGACAGGATTATTCTAAATGGTATGAACATATCTTCACCCCTCCCTTTTCTCCTAACAATTACAGAAGCAATTCATAAAATGTGGTCATTAAAACCAGCATTATTTTTTAAAAGTTGGAGAGCTTTTTGGATTTGATTTAATCAGCCAACTGGGGCTGTGGGTGGGAGGGGGGTGAAGGTCAGAAAGGAAAAGTACCCTCTCGGCCTTCTCAAATTTCAGTCCAAGCCTAATGAAAATAAACCTTCAATCCCCAAGCAGGCGTGAGAAAGGTTTTGACTCAGACTTCTGAGGAATGTTACTGAGCGGTGATTTCCCTCAGACTAATGACCTGACATTCCTAGTAAGACAGAGAGAGATGATAAATATGCTAATTGAAGGGCCTTCCGTGCAGGTTTTGAAAGAGGGGATAGCCACGTCTGTGTCTGTAATCAATACCATCAGGATAGCAGAAACCACACAGCTGAAATCACACCACACCAAGGTGCCCAACCCTAAAATACCAATTTCAGGTCACGGGAGTCCCAGCTCTCTGCTTGCTCGCTACCTGCCAATCAAAAGACTCTTTCAATCCACAAAGCAAATGGAACAGCATTTCCATATGCAGAACAGAAATGACTTTACATAGAAATTGAGTGTTTCTCACCGTTTCATTACTTTCTGTTTTTGAGAGGGGCAAGGAGGAGGAGGAAAACGAGAGCTGAATAACATGCCTTCGAAGAGGCCCACCAGGCTTTCCTCTTCTTAGAATCAAAATTGTCCAGCCGCCCCCCACCACCCCACTTATCTTCCAAGACTCCACACAGAAACAAGAACACAGAGGAAAAGGCAAAAGACAAACAAAAGTCAAAGGGGAAGAATATTTCCCACAGTGTTGAGAGACCCTTAGGCCATTTCCAAGGATGCTCTTGGGAAATAAATTGAAATTAAGAGACAGAGTAAGATTCATGGGCAGCACAGGTCAAGACAATGGACATTTCAGCTCATTGGGATGAATTTTTGTTCATCACATAAATATTATATTTTTATGAAAAAGAACACCCCACTGCCCAAATATCCTTTTCATTTTCTGACTATCTAATGTGCAGAACACGCCTAAGTATATGGACAAGTGGACGAAATGTTCTGGGTTCCTCTCTTGTAATGGGTCAATGGGAAGGGGGTAATGACAGTAAATGGTGCTGAAAAGGGTTTCAGTCAAAAATAATGCTTTTCTCATTTCAGGGTCTGAATTCTGAGATTGGCTTAAGTAGAAGAATCCTAAGAGAATCCATATGCCCAAATGGTTTCACTCAACCTGCTCCCCAGTAAAAAGGCCTCCCCACCCTATCTTTTCTGAAGAAGTGCTCTGGTTCCTTTAAAACACAGACTTGTCAAGGGACATAAATAACTCCCTCACTTGCAGACGCAGACACCTCCAAAAAACCACGATCAGCTGCCAAATAAAGGAGCTGATAGTATTCTGGCTGAGAAGGAAGCGGGTGGGAGAAGAAAATCCTTAATTGTACAAACTGGCTCTGGCTATGATCTCATCTAGGAAGCCCTACTCCTGCCTCCCACTTTTCCCTCAAAGCTGAGTCAGCTTTGGGAAAAAGCCAGCGGGTCGCTAGCAACAGGAGCCTTGAATGAGTCAACTTTTCATTGAGATGTCATCTCTCTCAGCATCTTCACTGGGTCAAAAAAAAAAGAGTATCTGCTTTTCTGAGAAGTGTGAGCAGAAGCAGCGACACTTGGTCTATTGTAAATTAGGTCAGAGCAATGAAAATCTTCTTGACTTTCTGTGGGATAATCAATGAGCCTGTTCTAATGAAACCATAAATCAGAAAAGGATTTACATAACCTGAGTCCCACTTGGCACCTCAACAAATAGCAAGTGATGGATTTTGCATTAAATTGTAAGAGCTACCTAACAACCCAATCAGTTACCAATAAATGTATCCCTCTGAAATTTCCAGTCAATCTTTAGTCTTTCTAAAGCATCCCAGCTACAAATACACATGTAGGCAAGAAAGCAGATAAATCAGAGGAGATCCTCTGATGGCACACCACGAATTCTAACAGCCGTTCATTGCTGTGTGTATTAAGTTTTCCTGGGAATTTTACCAAAAGATAACTCTCTTATGACTAACCACAAAGAGAAATCAGCCTCAGCTGAAAACATGCCATGATCAAACAGATACTTTTATATATCAGAAGAAACTAGAGGAGGGGTCAGCAAATGACGAGCTGCCACCTGTTTCTCAAAATAAAAATTTAATGAAACACAACCACTAAATTGTGTATTTACCTATTGCCTATGCGGGAGTTGGTGATGGACAGGGAGGCCTGGTGTGCTGTGATTCATGGGGTCGCAAAGAGTCAGACACGACTGAGCGACTGAACTGAACTGATGCTTCTCTGGTGGCTCAGCGGTAAAGAATCTACCTGCAATGCAGGAGCCATGGATTCAACCCCTGGGTCAGGAAGATCCCCTGGAGGAGGGCAAGGCAACCCACTCCAGTATTCTTGCCTGGAGAATCCCATAGACTAGGAGCCTGGTGGGCTACAGTCCATGGAGTCGCAAAGACTTGGACACGACTAAAGAACTGAGCATGTACATTGTCTGTGCTGCTTTGGCAATACAACAGCAGGGATGAGTGGTTGCAGTGGAAACCTTCTGACCCCACCAAAACCTGTGGCCCTTTGCAGAAACTATCTGTCAAGGCTTATGCTAGAGAAAAGATGTAAAAAAGTAAAATATGACATAACCTGAACTAAACTGCTATGCTCCTGGGTTCTTAACTCTAGATACTTCTGAGGTAAATCAAAAAGACTGTAACTCACTGGATATGTGAGAATGTGGAGAAGATTTTGTGGTGGGGAGAAGTTCAAAATAAAAGCTATTAGTTTAACTGGACTTGTTTTGTAAGATTTGAATACATTTTAGATTCTACTAATCTATTTAATGCTTCCTGGGTGAAACGTTTCAGAGAGGAAGTAATATTTGATTCAGAGGATTTGAAGAAATAAGAATAAATTTGGAAAAGAGAATTCCAGCAAGAGGAAGGAAAACCATTTCTGCTCAAGAATTAATTAGCAGTTAAGTCACTCCAGTACTCTTGCCTGGAAAATCCCATGGATGGAAGAGCCTGGTAGGTTACAGTCCATGGGATCATGAAGAGTCCAACACAACTGAGCAACTTCACTTTCACTTTTCACTTTCATGCATCGGAGAAGGAAATGGCAACCCACTCCAGTGTTCTTGCCTGGAGAATCCCAGGGATGGTGGAGCCTGGTGGGCAGCCATCTATGGGGTCGCACAGAGTCGGACATGACTGAAGTGACTTAGCAGCAGCAGCAGCAAGTATTACTTAGCTGAAGCCTATTTTCCTTGCAGGAAGTAAAGTTGTATATAAATCTATGAGTAAGGATTCAGTATATGTCATCCTCTGGCAGAAAAGGGAATTGGCCCATGGAAAAAGCTTAAAAGAATGCTTTCCAAACCTACTCATGAGGGAAAATGTAATAATAATGATAATAATTATTAATATAATAATAGCCATTATTACAGAAAATTTTATCATTATTATAGGAACCATCATTTATTGAATATTTATCATGTGCTAGTCATAATGCTAGCTGCTTATGCACTATCCTAGTTAATCCCCAAAACCATCCTATGAAGCACATAGATTATATCCTCCTTTTTCAACTGATAAGACTATAACCGAGGGCAATAAACAGGATAAATACATTTCTGAGTAGCAGGGTTTGGACCCATGTTATTATAATAATCACACTATTCATGAAAACTTCCCCCCAAACCCACCTCCACCCAAAGCCCCATTGCCAAGCCCTCTTACCTCTGCAGACACTGCAGCACTGATTCTCCAGGAGAATGTGATCCTTTTCTGAGCAGTTCAAAAGAGGGCACGCTTCCGTAATTTTTACTAAAATGCCACCCTGCAAGTCAAATAATCAGGAAACAAAAAAATGTTCATATTTTGAGTCAATGATCCAAACATATAATGCTCATTGTTAAAAGCCTGTGGTGATAACAACCTACAATAATTAACAGTACTCGCAGGAATTCTACCATAATGCAAAGTCACAAATTAAATTGATAAGACTCCTGGAAGAGAAGGCAAGTTTCCCTTTCTATATTAAAATAGCCTCAATTTCAACAAATGAGGTGTGGTTTTTTTTTCTTTTTCGTTTTAACAAAGAGTTGTTGAGTGTCTTCTGTGTAGCAGAATGTCACTGACAATACAGAGTTGGTAAATTTTCAACAATTGACTGTTGGATGGGGGAACCCTAAAGTTAGCATTGGCTGATTTCTGTCATATAAACACCCCAGCATTGCGAACCACTAACACTACAAGGCTATGGTTTTTCCCGTGGTCATGTATGGATGTGAGAGTTGGACTGTGAAGAAAGCTGATCTCCGAAGAATTGATGCTTTTGAACTGTGGTGTTGGAGAAGACTCTTGAGAGTCCCTTGGACTGTAAGGAGATCCAACCAGTCCATTCTAAAGGAGAACAATCCTGGGTGTTCATTGGAAGGACTGATGCTAAAGCTGAAACTGCAATATTTTGGCCACCTCATACAACGAGTTGACTCACTGGAAAAGACTCTGATGCTGGGAAGGGTTGGGGGCGGGAGGAGAAGGGGATGACAAAGAATGAGATGGCTGGATGGCATCACCGACTCTGTGGACATGAGTTTGAGTGAACTCCGGGAGTTGGTGATGGACAGGGAGGCCTGGCGTGCTGTGATTCATGGGGTCGCGGAGAGTCGGACACGACTGAGCGACTGAACTGAACTGAACTGAACACTACATCACTGATTACGAAGTTGGGAGCTCTCATGAGCTTTTATAAGACAGTTTCAAGACTGCACTGGATCACAAGCACTGTGAACCCAAAGATAAAGAAGACATCGTCCTTGATAAAAACTTCAACTAGAAACCATAATAAAATATAGTAAGTCCTAAAAGAAAAGTGCTCTAATCAAGGTATGGCAATGTATCATTTACTCAATATTAAAGGAAATCAACCATGAATATTCACTGCAAGGACTGTAGCTGAAGCTGCAATACTTTGGCCACCTAATACAAAGAATTAACTTATTGGAAAATACCCTGACGCTGGGAAAGATGGAAGGCAAGAGGAGAAGGGGGCGACAGAAGATGAGATGGTTAGATAGTATCACCGACTCAATGAACATAAATTTGAGCAAACTCCAGGAGATGGTGAAGGACAGAGGAGCCTGGTGTGCTACGGTCCATGGGGTAGCAAAGAGTCAGACACAACTTAGTGACTGAACAAGAACAATAAATACGTCATAGGAGAATAATCAATTCTACCAAAGTGGGAAGAAATTATGAAGAAGATGCCACATTTGAAGGAACTAAATATTGGAATAAGAAGGAAGACAGTTTCCCAGCAGAGGAAACAGACAAGAATCAAAGTATACAGGTATTGAACTGAAAGTGGGTCTGTTAGATGAACACTAGATTCTCCCTAGAAATAAATAAAACCACTTACAAAAAAAATGTTTAAATATTTGTCAGGTGCATCTTATGACCCTATTTCAACAAAGGTCATCTTTGTTGACACCACTAACATCTATATTTAGTTTCACTCTGAATATTTAAAATTGCTTCAATAATTACTCTAAAAGGCAGGATTTGAGAGTCCCTAATTTAATCTAAAATGTTCAGTTATTTTTTGTTCTCCCATTCTCAAAAGCATGGTTAAGTCAACCAAGAAGCAGCTCAAGGAGGGTGGGTCTCATTTAAGGCTGAAAGGTAATTCTCAACATAGATGGGGAGAATAAGATGGTGCTGAGCCACCAGAAAGAATGAGGGAGATTCTGAGTTTTCTATATCCAAGAGATGACTGTCACTCCAGTGGCCCCAGAATTCCCTGGTTTGCCAGGAACACCCATTCTATCAGGCACATCAATTCTAAAATATGAACATAAACATAACTTTAAATGTCAAATATAAATTTAATTTCCAAGTACTGATCATATGGATTACTGGCACCATGGTTTCCTCTCCTTTCTCATAAATTTCAGCCCAGGCAGTCCAACCTCGACTACTCTTTCTGGGGTCCTTTGCTCCCTTTTCCTCTTCATTTCTTGATCTGTCCCAAGGCATCTAGATCTCATGTTTTTCCCCCGTCCTAAAACTGGCCCTAAGATTCTGAAAATCAATCCTGCTTTTCACCCACAGTCCCCATTTCAGCTCTGCTCCATCCTCACCCCCAACCCAGGCCACGCTGGACCACACCCTGGCCTCAACAGCTAGCACCAGTTTAAGGGCAGTTTGTCTGTCAGTTGTACCTCAGTTTCTACAACAGGGAATCAAATCAATTGTTACAAACCAACGGATGTTAATAACCTTCCTATCAGCAGCACTGAGTGGAATGTAAGGGAAAAGACAATGCTTAATTACGTACCATTGTTAACTCGACTTCTATCCCTCAATATTAATATATTTATTCACTATCTACTGCCTTCCCTAGTGGCTCAATGGTAAAGAACACACCTGCCATTGTAGGAGACATAGGTTTGATCCCTGTGTCAGGAAGACTCCCTGGCGGAAGAAATGGCAACCCACTCCAGTATTCTTGCCTGGGAAATCCCATGGACAGAGGAGTCTGGTGGGCTAAAGTCCTTGGGGTCACAAAGACTCGGACATGACTTAGCAACTGAGCATGGATGCATTGCCTCCTTGCACAAACAAGAACAGCAAACTCTGCTGGATCCGTTTAATCAGTTCACTGTGCCCATCCTTCGCTTTGACTCATCTCTCAACCCTCAGAGGGTCCCTGAGGGCACTGGAACCTCTTTGCAGGGAGCCAGAAGTTACCTACAAGTTCCACATCCTCAACCCCCACAGCCCAAAGCCACTAGAGGTTCTTTCTTCAAAGGGAAACAATGGCTGGGGTAACATTTACACTCCAGAACCCCACCAGAATCAGGGTACCTCTAACCTTTCACCTAAAATTGCACCTTTGCTGAGTTTCCTGCATGCCCTAGCCTGAATCCCCCACACCCTTACTGCTTCCTCCCAGGAGCACTGCCTTAATAAATCACTTGTACTTAATCCTGAGCTCAGGGTCTGCTTCTGGCTGAATCTAAACTAAGACGGTAAGATAAATTTCACTCTCGCTGTCAAAAAATTAAACTGTTAAAAGAGATTATCTGTAGGTGGTGAGATTCTGGAGTGATTTTCCTTTACTTTCTTATACTTCCTTCCTCTAAATTCCAAATTTTATATCTTGAGTATATATTTGCTTTTATTTTAAAAAGCAATATTAAAACTGCTGCTGCTGCTGCGTCACTTCAGTCGTGTCCGACTCTGTGCGACCCCATAGACGGCAGCCAACCAGGCTTCCCCATCCCTGGGATTCTCCAGGCAAGAACACTGGAGTGGGTTGCCATTTCCTTCTCCAATGCATAAAAGTGAAAAGTGAAAGTGAAGTCACTCAGTCATGTCCGACTCTTAGCGACCCCATGGTCTGCAGCCCACCAGGCTCCTCCGTCCAGGGGATTTTCCAGGCAAGAGTACTGGAGTGGGGTGCCACTGCCTTCTCCATTAAAACTGCTACAGAAGGCTTTTTAAAAATAATCACTCATGAAAGGTTCTTTTTTATATATAAAATGTTGCTTTGACTACTGATTAAATCAGTCAACAATTCCAATCAACCTTCAATGTATTTAATGAGTAAGATCATAGTTCCAAACATTCAAATAGAGATAAAACCCTTTGCTTGAATTTGAAAATAATATGCACTGTGACTCTAGTAACGTAAGTGCCACCAAATCCATTCAGTTCAGCCACCCAATTTGGTACACACCTTTAACTTTATTTTCATACTCTAATAAGCATCTGATTAATAAATAAATCCTCCTGATTGTGGTAGGTTATTTTATGACCTTTGCACCTCAGCATTGGTGGAGAAATATAATTCATCCATTCTTTATCATTTAGAGTGACTGTCACCATGTCACTGATCAAATATAAACACTTTCAAGCTCTTTACTAATAACTATGCTTAAACTTGAATTTCTAATAACATACAGAACTCACATCTTTAAGTAAAAAAAAAACAAAAAACTGTTACTAGCCTAAAAAGTGTTTCAGGGCAGCAATACTGCACAAAACTGACTGAGATTGTAGGAGAGTTTATTCATCTTGATTTAAAAAACAACAACAGGGGGAAAAAAACAAATACACACACACAGTATGTTAACTTCTGAAATCACTTGGTGAAAATCTTTAAAACAAACTCAGTTTCTTATCTAACTGGTAGTGTTGAAGCTTTGAAATGATCCCAGGAAAATGAAATGCATGGACTGCCAGGCAGCCTTTTGTCAACTAGGGATCTGCATTTGAACCACAGAACACAAGAAATTATTTGAGTAATTATTTGCTCAATTCTCCCAAGGATACACTGACACGGTACCATTTTAGATGTCTAGGAAAGAAGTTAATTCATCACATACAACAGGTAGCTTAGGGCATTAGAGCTTAAATCTTGCAAAAGGCTGTCCAAGAGAGACTGGAGGCACTCCCCTCATACCCATCACCCTCTGTCCCTGCTGACAACATCCATTAAATGTGTCCCAAAGCTCTTCTCTGGCCTTTTATAAATGCTACCCTTTATCAAGGGACTCAATGAGCCATAGCCTGACCAATCTGGTATTCTCAAACAGACTGAAAAGTGATCATTCAATCTTTCTAAATCTATATTTTTACAATTCAAAAATGAGAATTACTTCCAAGTAAATCTAACACCATCAGGGCTAGCAGTAGAGAGGCTAAAAGAGGAGCCTGGAGATTCAGACCACACAGGTTGAGAAACCAGCTGGTCCCCTTACTAGCTATGGGACTCTGCTCCCATGTGCCTCAATTTTCTCATCTGTAAAGTGGGAATGACAATGCTACCCACACCATAGGGTTACTATGAGGTTTTATTAAATAAAGTTTCAAAGGTTTTAAATAGTGTTTAGAAAATACTAAGTACTCAGGAGATGTTAAGTGTTATTGTCAGTGATGCTTCTCTTTGTGCATAATTATTTAGTAGATAATGATAGAAAGACAATAAATGAAGAAATCCATGGCTTTTTAATAGAGAAGGAAACTATTCACATGTACACATACCACATATGCAAAGAGAATAACCTGTCTGCCCCCGCTTCTTCCTAAGTTGTAAAAAAAAATAACAAAACAAAAAGCAGTAAAAGAGGAAGCAGAGTAGGTGAATACCCACACTGTGCCAATAACAATGTTAAGTGCCTATCCAGTACCCTGGCATTTAAACCCATACCCATCTCTTCGAAAGGTCTCCAACAATGTCTGCCCTGAGTCTCTCTGATGAGAACAGAAACTGAATCACAATTATGACCCTTGTCAAGATCACCTGCTACTTCTGTGCAGTATATGAAGGGGGCTGCTGGCTGTGAGTGACAGCTACAGGCTGGATACTGGGATCATCAGCTGAGTGGGTAAAATTGCTCTAGTCATCCCAGCTTCCCTCGAGGGGGAAGAAAAACATTAAGGGTTTTAGAATCTAAATCATCTTCTCTCCCCTCAAAGTGAGGCAATCTACAGAGAATGTGACATACACCTTCCATTCAGGAAGGATATGTACGGTCATGTGGAGGAAGAAGAGCTCACATGTGTTGAGGGCTTACTTCGTACCAGCCAAGCTCTTCACATGCTTTATCTCATTTAATCCACTCAACACGCCATACGGTAATGTGCCAGCCCCAGGTCGGGGACCACCCACCCACTCCTAAATCTGAAACCTCCCATGATTGACTGAGACACCGCGGAGCCCTCACTGTCACACAGCCCTTGCCTCTGCTGCAGACTAAAGAGCCCCCACGCGGAGTCCACTGTCACAGAAGGACCACAGCTGCATACCCACCAGACTGCCTCAACCCATGGAATCTCTGCCATTCCCAGAGGCAGCCAAGAAAGCATGAATGGAAACCACAATAGGGAAGGTTCAAGGGACTTAGCCCCTGAGGTAGAGTCTGGTCAGTGAGAGACAGGACATAGGAAAGAGCCTCCCCCTCACCCCCAGAAGCTCCCCATAAAGAACTAGAGTTGAACTCCCAAGAGTTTCTGTGGGTCTCTAAATGCCTCCTTCTCCTCACCCTTTCAAATACATTCCTTTCTTTTTGCCAGCGATGTGACAAAAAGCCAATGAAATGCCGTGAATGTGACAAAACGCAAGTGAAATGCTTGGAAAGCGGGTCTATTCTGAGACATGTGGTTCCAGCCAGCCTCCCTGAAGATGCCCCACAGAACCAGCCATGCCTCGCTGGGGGGCTGCGGCTGCTCTGGCAGGCACCACCTTGTACCTGCTCCCCTCCCCCCCATCTTTCCCTCTGCCTCTCAGTCCCATGATCTCACCCGAGTAACCGCCTGGCCAGCTCCCACCTTCATCCAGCACTGTGCTCAACTAGGACCTCCTCAGAGAGGCCTTCCCAGACCACCATGCCCACCGCAAAGCTCTCTCTCCCTTTAACCTGCTCTGCATTTTTATAGAATTTGACATCAGAGTTGACCCTTGAACAATGCGGGGATTAGGGACACCGACCCTTCACACCATCTAAAATTGGCACATAATTTATAGTCATCTCTCTGTATCTGTGTACCCATGGTTCTGTATCCAGGAATTCAATCAAGCACAGATACTGTAGCATCACGGTATTTACTACTGGAAAAAAATCCATGTATAAGTGGACCTGCACAGTTCAAACATGTGTTGTTCAAGGCTCCGTCTCTTGTATATCTATTTGTTTATATCTTACTGCCTATCTCCCCGCCAGACTGCAAATTCTCTAAAGACAAGGGCTTTGTTTTGTTCACTGCTGTTCAACCAGAATCTAACAGCATGCCGATAAGTAGCACTTGCTCAACGCATGCCAGCTGAATGATTTACTGAACGAGATCTGCTGCTGCTGCTGCTAAGTCACTTCAGTCGTGTCCGACTCTGTGTGACCCCATAGACGGCAGCCCACCAGGCTCCCCCATCCCTGGGATTCTCCAGGCAAGAACACTGGAGTGGGTTGCCATTTCCTTCTCCAATGTGTGAAAGTGAAAAGTGAAAGTGAAGTCGCTCAGTCGTGTCCGACCCTTAGCGACCCCACGGACTGCAGCCTACCAGGCTCCTCCATCCATGGGATTTTCTAGGCAAGAGTACTGGAGTGGTTTGCCATTGCCTTCTCCGGAATGAGATCTATGGTTCCACAAATCTAACCTCGAAGAATACATGAGAGGGGGCAGGCAGGAGACAGGCATTTTCTAACACTTTCTCACACACTGAGAAGTACAGGTGGCACTATCCACGACTCATATCAGATTAACTGCCCCAATACCTAATCAAAACCTTTCTCCAGGGCCAGCTGACAAGCTCCCTGATTCATGGTAGCTGCTAGATCCCTTCCCCTTCTCACTTCCTTCCCTACATGATCCACAGCTGACCACAAGCTAACCACACAATGACAGTGGCTGAGAACTCCCCATCCTGGACTCCAGCCCAAGGAGTCTTTCGCCGCCTTGGGCCAATATGCTCCATTTCAGAAGCCTACCTAAACCCCACATCTCCTTCTCAACAAGTAATGGGAACCGTAAGATTGAAACTTACTCTGCATTCCTGACAGTTCTTGCTTAAAATCCTCTGGCCTTCTGCAAGGACTTTTCCTCCATAGATACATTTTGCTGTAATAAAACAGAAAAGCACGTCAGATAGATATACTATGTAACAAGGCACTGTCCAGCTCCAGTAGATTCTATAGAACATAAATACTCTAAGCAACACAAATCTCTGTGCATGTCTAGAGTAAGACAGAAATAGTATGGGAATAACTGCTGAATCCCCTATCGGACTGTCATCTTGATTATGTTTGCCATGAGTCCTTCACACCAAGATTATACAACTATTTCCTTGCTGCAGTTGCTGAAGGAATAGAGAATGAATTGCTGAGGTCAGTGTTAAAACAAGGAAGAAGTGGTTGTCATCACCATGGAGTACAAAAGCAGTAGCTTTGATTCAGCTACTCCAGCCATAAAATGAATGACTGGGTGAAAAGGAACTCACATACATTCCATTCATCAGGACCTCAGACACAATGCAGAAGAACACATTTCTCCCCTTTGTAACCATACAAAGCACATGTCTTCAGCTTATCTGTTCCCAAGAAGCCCAGAAAAGAAACACAAGCCTGTACAATGCTATATCAGTGCACTAGAGAGATTGCCTTTGGAAAGGTGAGTTTAATGGGCTAATAGGGAAGGGAGGGAGGAGAGATGGGTCTTGGAAAAAAGTTAACAGAGAAGCATAAATGCTGACCCACTTTTAAGCAACTGTAGAATATGTTTAATTTGATATGATCCTAATGTGTCAGTCAAATTCTCCAGTCACATCAACAGAAACAAGGAAGCAATACCCTTGTGTTGTAGCAAGTGCTACTTACCAGCAGGCTGTTAGATTCTGGGTGAATAATACCCGCTCCCCTGCACGATGAGGATCCTTCCAGCCCTACTCCTCAGGAGAAAAAACTGAAGACGAGCACTCTAAGAGATCTCCACCACTAATTCAGTCTTATCAATACCACCCCATCTCTCAGAGCCTCCATTTCTGTATCTGTTAAACACAGGTAAATTCAATTTGATAGTTTCTTAGTTCTACCATCTTCAGATTCGTGGAATGTTCAGGTACATAGGGACCTTAGCAAACAATTCATGCAACTCCTTCTTTTTGGCCACAGGAAGAGGAAAGCTCAGAAACATTGCTTTGCTTGACATCATGATCCCACAGCAGATATTGTGGTAGGCAACCAGATCCCTCTCCACAGCCAAAGGTCATATTCCTGAAACTGTCATGACTGGTGATGACCAACAGCTCTCAGCTGAAAAGCGACTGCAGACATGCAAAGTCAAAGTGTACAAAGTTAAGGGCCCTTCCCAGGGCAGCCCACATCCAGCGGGTGGTTGATGAAGGTATTGCAAAGTCTGAAGGACTTCCAGCTCCAGAACTTCTCGAGGAATGACTGAGGCATTTGTTGTAACTACACTGCAGTTCAACCTCTCCTGCCCAATTCTGTCTCTTTCACTATCTCACTCCCACCCTAGAACTGATCTTGAACTTCTAATAAAGTACAAGCGAATCTCCATTTCAGAGTCTGTTTCCTCTAAGAATTTGCCCTGCACCAACACATACCTGACTCAAATCTGTGCCTCTCTAGTATCTGCTCTCAGTGAATGGCACTAGTATCCATCCCACACCCCACCACCTGGGGTCCTTCAAACCCCCCCTCTTTCCTCAACCCCACATCCAATCAGTATTCAAATCTCAGCCTCCTCTTCAAGTTTCTCAAGTCAACCAACTTCTCTCCATCCCCATCACCTGCCCCCAGCTGTCATCTTCGCTCAAACAATCCCTCCTCTTTAGTCGAGTAGAAAACTTTCTAACTTGTCTCCCATGTTCTGGTCTAATCTTACCCAGTTCTTCCCCATACAACCATCAGACATACTTTAAGTGCAAATAGGAGGCTCCGCTTCAAAATCATTACAAGTTGCTCACGCCCTCAGAATTTAATTCAAATTCCTGAAGTCAGCATGCAAGGCCATCCCTGCAGTTCCTCCATATCCCTTAGGTTTCACCAATTCCTGCTCGCTCACCCTCCCTCTGAAACTCCCAAACACTCACACCTCCACTGAGACTCCAGCCATGCTCTCTTCTGTTTTGGGATTTGTACACACTGCTTTCTTCTCCAGAACACTCAGTCCCATGAACCTATTGCTGGTAACCTGTCCTATATACCCATCAATTTCACCTTAATCCTGACATCCCCCTAAGAAGTTTTTTTATCTTTTTAACCTCAAGCACTGGAGAACCGTCCTCATCCTGTGCTTCTGTGGTACCCTGGACCTCGCCCTAACAGAACATATATGACACTTTATCTTTGTTGCCCCAATGAGGGTAGGATCTATGTCTATTCATAATTTTATCCCTAGCCCCAAGCTCTGTGCCTCTCTGGGCTTAATGTTAGTATCAATAATTTTAGAATTAATGAGCCTCCTAAGTAGCAAAAATAGAGACATTTTCTGATTCCCAGATGAGAGTTCTTCCTGCTATTCAATGCTATTCCAAACGTTACAAACAGATACTAAGGTTTTCAGAGCAAAACCAACTACAAAGTAGAAAACCAATACAATTTTCTAGATAACTCCCTTCCTTGCTTCATTAAAACAAATTATCCCTGAACATCTTTTATGCCTCAATTTTCCAAATAAATCAGTTGCCTCTGACTCATTGGTCCTAATGAGGATGTGGATTCCCAAATGTGCTTACATGGGGAGACCACACTTCCAAGGGCCTGAAATTCCTGCCTAATAAACTCCCACGCTCCCAAACGCAGCTGCTGCCAACTTGGCAAGATGGCTCACTCCAGAGTGACAGTTGTGCTAAATACACTGCTGTCAAACCTGCCATCTGCTCCTTGGCCCAGGCTGGGACATAAAGACAAGACCTCCCTTCTCATTTTACACCTTGCCACCCCCACGATGCTATGATCACACTTGCTGCCCTGTCTGAAGACATTCGCCTGATTTCTCTTGTCCTCTAATCGACGCTCATTCCAGAGCTTCGATCTGAACACAGGAGTGTCTTACAGTTCACATTCAAACCACACACGGGACACCTCCATCCCTCAAACTTACAGCTCTGGTGTGAAAACTAAGTATCCACTGAACTTTGTGTCTTCACATACACATGTGCATGCCTAAAAGTCGTGTATGACTCTTTGCCACTCCACGGACTGTAGCCTGCCAGGGTCCAACGTCCATGGGATTTTCCAGGCAAGAATACTGGAGTGGGTTGCCATTTCATTTTCCAGGGGATCTTCCTGGCCCAGGGATCAAGCCCAAGTCTCCTGCTTGGCAGGCATTTCTTTACCATTGAGCCACCGTCCTCACATATAGAGGCTGCAAAAGACATCAACATGATGGCTGATGTGCCTCAGCCATTCACAACCTTGGCCCTGAAACAAGATGTGTACCTGATTATGATATCAAACAGTATCTATGCAATTATCTCAGGACAGTTCAGCATCACCACTGAGGTCACGAGAATTTCCCCTGCTTTCTCATCTTTGCCCACTTCTCTGACGGTGCCCCCCTTCCCCCGCTGTATCCCTAACACCAGTCCTCACTATCCAACCTCCTGACCTACCGCCAAAAGGCTTATTTTTTATGTCTGAGGAAATTCAAACAGAAGGTGAGTCAGGCTCCGATGCCTGTGGCTGGGGCATTTGGGACTCCGTTCCAACAGCTTTTGGTATGAGTGGAAATATAAATGGATACCTGAAGCCCTTCACACCACACCAGGGACATGCAAACAAGACTATTTCACAGTGTCTGACCATGAAATTGAAACCCCGCACCAACACACATTTCTTCATGATATCAGAAACAAATGTACTAGGGGTTTAGAGAAATAAGCAGTTGTATCTTTTTGCACCCAAACACCTGGCCCTTCAAATTCAAACCTGATTTCCCTAGTGCAATGGATGGACACTTTTTAACTAAACAACTGACAGGCACCACATGGCACCCCTGTCAGATGTGGATGTGAGATTGCTCTGTCTTTATTTAGATATTTGCACCCTGCACACATTGCACCATCCCTTGGCACTCGGCAGCTAAGAACATCAAAATCAACACTCCATGTTACACTTTAAAGGACAGCGGCAGATCAGAAAGTCTGAACACCCAAGGAGTCGACCTCACTTGTTCACAGGCCTGGCTTCAGATACTGCTTCTCGGAGCAAGACACCCACATCAAACCGGTTCTCTCTCAGGCATCTCTAACATTTCTGAAACCATTTCTTCCACCTGCTTTATTTCTATTAATCACACTAGGAGTCTCCCATGCGCTCTTGTTCAAAACCTGGCAAATTCTGCCTTATAGATGCTCTCTGATTCAGTTATCTCAAATTAAAAACAAAAAAATGCTTACGAAGTACCTACCATGTGCCAGGTCCTTTGGCTATCACTCACATTGATCCCTCCCTTTTCATCACCTCAGGCAGAATCTGTCAGCTGGCTTCATCACCTTTGTTGCAGAATGCCTGAATCCCACACTCAACTTCCTGTCTTCTGCTCTCCCCATGCAGTGACTTTTGTCAAAGCATTTCTTTGATTATGCCTCAACCCTACTTCAAAATCTTGCTTTTCAGCCCCCAGATAAAATGTGGTGTTTACTTCATGATTCTGCATGTGCAATTCCCTTTGGCAGGTATGTTCTTACCTACCTGGTCCACATGGCAAACTCCTATTCATCTGTCAACACCCTACTCAGCTGTTCCTTCCCCTGCAAAGCTTTCCTAACACTCACACACACACCCAAGTTTCTGATGGAATTGATCACTCCCTTCCCTGTGCCACCTCTGCATTTCACATAGCATGCATGCTGCACAATCCTCTTATAATGAGGTGGTGCAAATATCTCCCTGGATAGCATGCGGTAGAGGAAACAGTTAAAAGCACTAGCTCTGGAGCCAGATGACCTGAGTTTTATTTTGGTTCAGCCAAGGCTGAGAGACATCGGACAAGTTAGTTCTCCTCTCTGTGCTCCACCTGCTCATCTATAAGACGGGGATCATAGTGGAACCTATGACCAGGGGTGGTTGGAAGAATTACATTAATTAATGACCATAAAAGGGCTTAACACAGTGTCTGACATAGAATGAAATATCCACTTTTTTTCCCATAGTTGGGCCCAGAGGTAAGAACAGAGGTGGGAGAAGAGCTTCTATAAGGATGACTAAAGGAATTAAATGAAATATGATCGCCATCATTCATCCCCTGAAACACCTTTGCAGCTTATTTCTACTTCTCACCCACAGAAACCCTCTATTATCAAATAGACTATCTCCCTCTCCTTCCACCACTTCTTTTCCTTTCAAATACTGTCGTGGAAAGCTCGAGATTTCCTCTCCATCCTTTCCCTTCTCTCTCATCTCTGAGAGCTCCCAAATCTATCCAAAAGAATACTGATTCTTACTTCACACTCTATGACATTCTTTAGGTCCATCCACATCTCTACAAATGACCCAATTTCATTTCTTTGTACAACTGAGTAATATTCCATTGTACAAATATACCACATCTTCTTTGTCTATTCCTCTGTTGATGGCCATTTAGGTTGCTTCCATGTGCTGGATATTGTAAATAGTGCTGCAATGGACAATGGGCACAGGGAACTCTACTTAATGCACTGTGGTGACCTGAACAGGAAGGAATTCCAAAAGGGAGAGGATATATATATATGGGCTGCAAAAGACATCAACATGATGGCTGATACATATATATTTGCTGCTGCTGCTAAGTCACTTCAGTCGTGTCCGACTCTGTGCGACCCCACAGATGGCAGCCCACCAGGCTCCTCTGTCCCTGGGATTCTCCAGGCAAGAACACTGGAGTGGGTTGCCATGTCCTTCTCCAATGCATGAAAGTGAAAAGTGAAAGTGAAGTCACTCAGTCATGTCCAACTGGTAGCAACCCCATGGACTGCAGCCTACCAGGCTCCTCCGTCCATGGGACTTTCCAGGCAAGAGTACTGGAGTGGGATGCCATTGCCTTCTCTGCAAGAAGTTCACTAAGTGATTCTAATGAGTAGCTGCTGCTGCTGCTGCTGCTAAGTCGCTTCAGTCGTGTCTGACTGTGCAACCCCATAGACGGAAGCCCACCAGGCTCCGCCGTCCCTGGGATTCTCCAGGCAAAAACACTGGAGTGGGTTGCCATTTCCTTTTCCAACGCATGAAAGGAAAAAGTGAAAGTGAAGTCACTCAGTCGTGTCCGACTCTTAGCAACCCCATGGACTGCAGCCTACCAGGCTCCTCCGTCCATGGGATTTTCCAGGCAAGAGTACTGGAGTGGGTTGCCATTGCCTTCTCCAGTGAGTAGCTGCTGCTACTGCTGCTGCTGCTAAGTCACTTCAGTCGTGTCTGACTCTGTGTGACCCCATAGACGGAAGCCCACCAGGCTCCCCCGTCCCTGGGATTCTCCAGGCAAGAACACTGGAGTGGGTTGCCATTTCCTTCTCCAATGTGTGAAAGTGAAAAGTGAAAGTGAAGTCGCTCAGTCGTGTCCGACCCTTAGCGACCCCACGGACTGCAACCTACCAGGCTCCTCCATCCATGGGATTTTCTAGGCAGTAGTACTGGAGTGGCTTGCCATTGCCTTCTCCAGTGAGTAGCTAGGTATGTTTAATTCCTTGAAAAGAGCAGACATCCAAGAAATGTTTGAGGAATGAAACTCCTGCACCACTTTCTAGACTTCCATGCCCACAGCTAAGGAATCTAGAAGGCTCTCTGGAGTTTACCCTAATGCATTCCAAAAAGATGAAGAGCCTAGGATCAGGAATTATGAGAACTACCTTGCTCGTGGAGACGGCCTGATTTGTTGGGCCTTTTAGTCACAACAAAAGGACAAAGTACTTTTTTCAGGCAATGAGTTGAGATATGACCACTTGGACCAAGTTCTTTCCTATTTCCACATGGATGCCCTAGCATCAGTACTTTTTCTCAGAGACCCTAGGACACTACCCCACCCAAACGCAGAGAGGAGCTTAGGAAATTTTATCTGAAAGGGACAACCAAAAGAAGTATTTTCCATCCTTTATCTGATGTGAAGATATCTGAAAACTTCTGTGTATTGCTGAATTAGTTTTCATCATTTATATATATATATATATATATATATTTGCACCCTGCAGTATACCCTTTATATATATATTTGAACCCAGGAGTGGAATTTTACCATCTTATTAAACTATAAACATCTCAAACTACTGATCAGAGTTGCTGAGAAAATTTATACTACTTAGCTAAATGGTTATCAATTCCAAACAAAGGCAAAAAACATACTGAGAGGTTCAGTTCAGTTCAGTTCAGTCGCTCAGTCATGTCCGACTCTTTGCGACCCCATGAATCACAGCAGGCCAGGCCTCCCTGTCCATAGGTAGCTTATTTATCAGCATCTTGATAAAATCAGGTAAGCTTGCTTAAAAGCATTTTTTAAAGTTAAAACTCTCCAATAAATTAAATAAAAATGACTATACCACACACTTCTAGTGAGAGGACAAGAATGGAAATTCCAGACCAGCTGACCTGCCTCTTGAGAAACCTGTATGCAGGTCAGGAAGCAACAGTTAGAACTCGACATGAACAACAGACTGGTTCCACATAGGAAAAGGTGTACGTCAAGGCTGTACATTGTCACCCTGCTTATTTAACTTATATGCAGAGTACATCATGAGAAACACTGGGCTGGAAGAAGCACAAACTGGAATCAAGATTGCCGGGAGAAATATCAATAACCTCAGATATGCAGATGACAACACCCTTATGGCAGAAAGTGAAGAGGAACTCAAAAGCCTCTTGATGAAAGTGAAAGAGGAGAGTGAAAAGGTTGGCTTGAAGCTCAACATTCAGAAAACTAAGATCATGGCATCTGGTCCCATCACTTCTTGGGAAATAGATGGGGAAACAGTGGAACAGTGTCAGACTTTGTTTTTTTGGGCTCCAAAATCACTTCGGATGCTGATTGCAGCCATGAAATTAAAAGATGCTTACTCCTTGGGAGGAAAGTTATGACCAACCTAGAAAGTATATTAAAAAGCAGAGACATTACTTTGCCAACCAAGGTCCGTCTAGTCAAGGCTATGGTTTTTCCCGTGGTCAGGTATGGATATGAGAGTTGGACTGTGAAGAAAGCTGGGCGCCGAAGAATTGATGCTTTTGAACTGAGGGTGGAGAAGACTCTTGAGAGTCCCTTGGTCTGCAAGGAGATCCAACCAGTCCATTCTAAAGGAGATCAATCCTGGGTGTTCATTGGAAGGACTGATGCTAAAGCTGAAACTCCAGTACTTTGGCCACCTCATGCAAAGAGTTGACTCACTGGAAAAGACTCTGATGCTGGGAGGGATTGGGAGCAGGAGGAGAAGGGGACAACAGAGAATGAGATGGCTGGATGGCATCACCAACTCGATGGACATGAGTTTGGGTAAACTCCAGGAGTTGGTGATGGACAGGGAGGCCTGGCGTGCTGTGATTCATGGGGTCACAAAGAGTCGGACATGACTGAGTGACTGAACTGAACTGAACAAGAACTCTGAAAATGTCAGCTTCTTGGCCCAAGAATTCTACTTTGAAAATTCAAAGACAATGTGAAATAAAAAATATGGTCTCATTCAATCATGTCTGATACTTTGAAACTACATAGACTGTAGCCCAGTAGGCTCCTCTGTCCATGGAATTCTCCAGGTAAGAATACTGGAGTGGGTAGCCACTCCCTTCTCCAAAAGATCTTCTTGAGCCAGGGATAGAACCCAGGTCTCCTGCACTGCAGCCAGATTCTTTACTGTCCAAGCCACCAGACTTTGAAAATGTCAGTCTCTTGGCCCAATAATTCTACTTTACAGAATTCAAAGAAAATATAAAATACAAAAATGTGGCCTCACAAAAAAACATATTATTGAATAGTGGTTTATAACAATGAAAAGGGGGAAACAATCTATTTATCCAACAATTGGGGAATAATTAAGTTATGCAACAACCAAACAGCAGAACACTATAAAGCTCTTTAAAGTGAAGTTCATATAGTTTTTAAAAGCATAAAAATATACTTAAGTGATAACGCCATATCAATAAAGTTGGCTAAAATTATCTATACAATAAGAACTCAACTGTCCACAAAATAAAAGTTTTTAAAAAATGAAATCCACTATGATTTCAAGTGTTTGTTTTCAAGTGGTGGCATTATGGGTAACTTTCCATATTTATCTTTACACTTCTCTGTGATTTCACATTTACAATGACACAGAACAGCTGAAAGACTCACCTATGCCCATGTCCAAATAACATCTGACAAGAGACAGCATTTACAGATCCATGGAGCTCAAGATAATAGATTTAAAATACCTCATGGCTTTTAAACAAATCCCTAATAGTTTCTCAACTTATTCCTCTGCTATTATATAGAATACATCAAGATAGAAAAATAATGTATACATATTATTCTAAAAACTATCTTTCCATCATTGAATCAAACTATAATCTCAATATCTGGGCCCTTGATCTATCCATGACTTCCAAAAGTGCTTGGAATAAAAACAAGAAAGTTTCTTCTAGATTAACTTTGAGTAAGCCCTCCAGAGTAGTGGATGTACCATATCAACTATAAAAAGAAGACATTTTTCAAAGTTCCTTTTGAAAGGATATAAAAAAAGATTGGGCTGGTACAACCAGACCGGCTATCTGCATTCCCACTGTCATATTAGGGGACATGCTGTTCTCGACAAAAAGTTCATGTTTTGAAGATCTAGTAATGGTGGTGTTTTCTGGCAGAGAAATGATTTTGAAAATTATCCATCAGATGGCACATTTCTAACTTAAACTTTCCTTTTCCCGTGAAGAGCTTGCTGCTGCTGCTAAGTCACTTCAGTCGTGTCCGACTCTGTGTGACCCCACAGACGGAAGCCCACCAGGCTCCCCCGTCCTTGGGATTCTCCAGGCAAGAACACTGGAGTGGGTTGCCATTTCCTTCTCCAATGTGTGAAAGTGAAAAGTGAAAGTGAAGTCACTCAGTCTTGTCCGACCCTTAGCAACCCCACGGACTGCAGCCTACCAGGCTCCTCCATCCGTGGGATTTTCTAGGCAAGAGTACTGGAGTGGCTTGCCATTGCCTTCTCCGGTGAAGAGCTTATGGTCTGATAAAAAGACTAAAGGCTCTGTCGTCAGACAGAATTTGCTTTATATTTCACCTCTGTCACTTACTAGCTTTGCAAACTTGACAAGTTATCTTCCCTAAGCTTCCTATAAATAGTGATAATAACAATCCCCCCAAAAAAGTATTCCAGTGAGGACTCAATAAACTAATAGAATGAAACCACTTAACACAGAACCTGACACGTACCATACCAATAATTCTAAATGACAGCTTTTACTCTTCATGCTTGTCCAGGGTTCATGTCACCATTTCATTTGAAATAGTGTCCTCTGTAATACAGAGGGAAAAGGATTTTTAAATCATCGCATAATTTGGACAAGCCAACTTTGAAGGAAGTTGTCCCAATATTTTAACTGAAGTTCAATCTTGAAATTCCTATCAAAGGCCCTTTAATAATAGGAAAACTGACTAAAATCTCGGATAGCCAAAACACAGAGCATGGGCCTTACCTTGATCAATCAAAATGAGTGGACCTGGGGCTTCCTTGGTGGTGCAATGCAGGGGGCAGGGGTTCGATCCCTGGTCTGGGAAGATCCCACAGGCCACAGAGTAACTAAGCCTGTGTGCCACAACTACTGAGGGCCACGCACCTGGAGCCTGTGCCCCACGAGAGAAGCCACCTTGACTCGAGAAAGCCCACACACAGGAACGAGAACCCAACACAGCCATGAATAAATGTTCAGGAAAAAAAGGAGACCAAAGCACATGGAACCTTGGAGTCATGACTTCACAGATCAACTCCACCCACCCCCAGCTGTTTGATCCCGGGCAACTGACTTAAGCCTCGTCAATGCCAGTTCCCTGTAGAAAAGAATGGAAAGAATAGTAACTAAGGTTGATGTGAGGATTAATGAATAAATATATATTTATGTATATATAGCCTGTGTAAAGTGTCTGCACATCACAAGTAATTAATTGCTGGTATTGATATTTCATCAATGTTGCTCAGTTGGAGGTCTGAAAAAAAGGGGAATAAATCAATCTCGAAGCACTGAGGACCACCCTGACCCTCAGTCAGTACTTACGTCGGCAGACCTTACAGCACTGGCCGGCAATGTGCACGGGGAGGGAGTCTGAAGAGCAGTTGATGGGGGGACAGGACATCCTTCGGCATTCCACAGCCCCACTCTGAGGAAGGAAAGGCAGGAAAAGGCATCTCAGCAGAGGTGACCTCAGCAGGACAAAGCTCACATTCCAGGCCAGAAACTTCACCAGGAAAACAGAAGTAGCGTGAGTAGTTCCTGGAGCTTCCCAGGTGGCTCTAGTGCTAAAGAACCCTCCTGACAAAGCAAGAAACCTAAGAAATGCAGCTTCAATCCTTGTCGGGAAGATCTCCTGGAGAAAGGCATGGCAACCCACTCTACAAATAATTTTCTCCAGCGCATATGAAACCATGCCACCTCAATTACTTTTCTGATATATATCACTGCTTCATTCTGCCATCAGACTAAACAGATTAGGCAGAAAACAAAAGTCTATTTTTACAAGAACATAAGTAACACCTTTTGCAGACCCTGAAATCACTGTTGAAGCACTAACAATCATTTTGTATTTTTGCAGACAAACAATGACATTCTTTAGACACTTATCAAATAGTTTCAGCTTGACGGGGTTTACATACTAATGTGGGGTGACGGTAGGGGTTCTTTAATTCTCCAAAACAGATCAAATAATAGATACAAATAATACAAATAATGGATAATCTGAGAGTAAGGGGCTCCTGCAATTCTCTAAAACAGATAATGGATACCTTGTAAAATACAATGAAGACACCAAGGAACTAATTAACCTCTTTTTAAAATGTATCCTAGCAGAGAAAAGCTGTGACTCAAGTGAACCACTCAGTTCAGTTCAGTTGCTCAGTCATGTCCCGACTCTTTGCGACACCATGGACTGCAGCACGCCAGACCTCCCTGTCCATCAACAATTCCTGGAGTTTACTCAAATGCATGTCCATTGAGTCGGTGATGTCATCCAACCATCTCATCCTCTATCATCCCCTTCTCCTCCTGCTTCAATCGTTCCCAGCATGACGGTCTCTTCCAAGGAGTCAATTCTTCGCATCAGGTGGCCCAAGTTTCAGTTCAGTTTCAGCTTCAGCATCAGTCCTTCCAATGAATATTCAGGACTGATTTCCTTCAGGACGGACTGGATGGATCTCCATGCAGTCCAAGGGACTCTCAAAAGTCTTCTCCAACACCACAGTTCAAAAGCATCAATTCTTCAGTGCTCAACTTTCTTTATAGTCCAACTCTCACATCCATTCATGACTACTGGAAAAACCATAGTCTTAACTAGACAGACCTTTGTTGGCAAAGTAATATCTCTGCTTTTTAATATGCTGTTTAGGCTGGTCATAACTTTTCTTCCAAGGAGTAAGGGTCTTTTAATTTCATGGCTGCAGCCACCATCTGTAGTGATTTTGGAGCCCCAAAAAATAAAGTCAGCCACTATTTCCCCATCTATTTGCCATGAAGTGATGGTACCAGATGCCATTATCTTAATTTCCTGAATGTTGAGCTTTAAGCCAACATTTTCACTCTGTGTTTTTACTTTCATTAATAGGCTCTTTAGTTCTTCTTCACTTTCTGCCATAAGGGTGGTGTCATCTGCATATCTGAGGTTATTGATATTTCTCCCTGCAATCTTGATTCCAGCTTGTGCTTCATCCAGCCCAGCATCTCTCATGATGTACTCTGAAAATAAGTTAAAAAGCAGGGTAACAATATATAGCCTTGATGTACTCCTTTTCCAATTTGGAACCAGTATGTTGTTCCATGTCCAGTTCTAACTGTTGCGTCCTGAACTGCATATAGGTTTCTCAAGAGGCAGGTCAGGTTGTCTGGGATTCCCAGCTCTTTCAGAATTTTCCACAGTTTGTTGTGATCCACACAGTCAAAGGCTTTGGCATAGTCAATGAAGCGGAAATAGATGTTTTTCTGGAACTCTCTTGCTTTCTCCATGGTCCAGCGGATGTTGGCAATTTGATCTCTGGTTCCTCTGCCTTTCCTAAATACAGCTTGAACGTCTGGAAGTTCGCGGTTCATGTACTGTTGAAGCCTGGCATGGAGAATTTTGAGCATTACTTTGCTAGTGTGTGAAATGAGTACAATCGTGCGGTAGTTGGAACATTCTTTGGCATTGCCCTTCTTTGGGACTGGAATGAAAACGGACCTTTTCCAGTCCTGTGGCCACTGCTGAGTTTTCCAAATTTGCTGGCATATTGAGTGCAGCACTTTCACAGCATCATCTTTCAAGATTTGAAATAGCTGAACTGGAATTCCATCACCTCCACTAGTTTTGTCCACAGTGATGCTTCCTAAGGCCCACTTGACTTTGCATTCTAGGATGTCTGGCTCTAAGTTATTGATCATACCATTGTGATTATCTGGGTCATGAAGATCTTTTTTGTATAGTTCTTCCATGTATTCTTGCTCCCTCTTCTTAATATCTTCTGCTTCTGTTAGGTCCATACCATTTCTGTCCTTTATTGTGCCCAGCTTTGCATGAAATGTTCTCTTGGTATCTCTAATTTTGTTGAAGAGTTGTTCCCATTCTATTGTTTTCCTCTATTTCTTTGCACTGATTGCTGAGGAAGGCTTTCTTATCTCTCCTTGCTATTCTTTGGAACTCTGCACTCAAATGGATATATCTTTCCTTTTCTCCTTCGCTTTTCACTTCTCTTCTTTTCACAGCTATGTAAGACCTCCTCAGAAACCATTTTGCTTTTTTGCATTTCTTTTTTTGGGGGATGGTCTTGATCCATGTCCCCTGGACAATGTCATGAACTTCTGTCCATAGTTCTTCAGGCACTTTGTCTATCAGATCTAATCCCTTGAATCTATTTGTCATTTCCACTGTATAGTTGTAAGGGATTTGATTTAGATCATACCTGAATCGTCTAGTGGTTTTCCCCACTTTCTTCAATTTAAGTCTGAATTTGGCAATAAGGAGTTTGTGATCTGAGATACAGTCAGCTTACAGAGCTTCTCCATCTTTGCCTGTAAAGAATATAATCACTCTGATTTTGGTGTTGACCATCTAGTGATGTCCACGTGTAGAGTCTTCTTGTGTTGTTGGAAGAGGGTGTTTGCTATGACCAGTGCATTCTCTTGGCAAAACTCTATTAGCCTTTGCCCTGCTTCATTCCGTGCTCCAAGGCCAAATTTGCCTGTTACTCCAGGTGTCTCTTGACTTCCTACTTTTGCATTCCAGTCCTCTATGATGAAAAGGACATCTTTTTTGGGTGCTAGTTCTAGAAGGTCTTGTAGGTCTTCATAGAACCGCTCAACTTCAGCTTCTTCATCATTACTAGTCAGGGCATAGATTTGAACTACTGTGATATTGAATGGTTTGTCTTAGAAATGTACAGAGATCATTCTATCGTTTTTGAGATTGCATCCAAGTATCGCATTTTGGATTCTTTTGTTGACTATGATGGCTACTCCATTTTTTCTAAGGGATTCTTGCCCACAGTAGTACATATAATGATCATCTGAGTTAAATTCACCCACTAGGTAGTTAAAACGCCAAAGGCATTCCTTCCCCCTCTGAGACTCTGATCTCCAAACTGTAAGATTCTTAATAACATTAGATCATGTTATTAGAATGTGTTTGCTTTCCCTTGACAAGTATTTGTAGTTATAATGACACTTCAACTTACCTTTACAACTGCTGCTATTAGTAAATAGGCACTTAGAAAAAGGCAATACATTTTAAGTTGGCTTTATAAAGAAACAGGTTACACAATAATCAGCAGAACTGCCCTGTTTAAACTGTTAGTCTATCTATGTACAAAGAGGCTTACTTTGCACGTGCAGTTCCTGCAGTGGTCACCGTCGACCCAGGAGTCTTGGTCTTTATAGAGCAGTCCACTCACTTGACAGGTCTTCTCACAATGACAGTTTTCCAACTGACTAAGTCTTGTTTCTGCATAGTTCAGCTGCAAGCAAGAGGTACTACATGTAATTTCTGTAATTCAGTTGTGTTGTTCTAACAAAGATAATTGCAACAAGAAAAAGTAAATCCAAGCAGGAGCGGGTGGGGGTAAATGCTCAAAGCAGTTCACTGATTCTCAGCCAGATCTGTTTTTTGGGGTTTTGAAGGTTTGTTTTTTTTTTTTCTTTTTTTTTAAATTTCACACAAGGTAGAATCATTCTAAATGGAAGACATATTGGCTCCCGTGGTCTAATGAGCACCAAATGAGACATTAAACTATCTCAGGGACCTCATGGGTGTTTATCAACACGTGCTTTCAGCTCAAGCCCACAAGAAACCACTTGTAATGAATGTGTTCAAGGACTCGTTTCAGTGTTTACAGGTGATCTAATCAGCAACTCTGAAGCACTTACATTTATCACCTATTATCCTATCCCTGTTCTTCACACACTAACCAAAATGTCATGGTTTACAAGCTGGGACATTGCTGCTGCTTCTTTTATGGAAAATGCTGGGGAGCTGGAGCCAGATCTGTTCAGCATTCTCCACATAGAACACCCCAGGAATCCACTTTGGCATTCAGACAAGGTCAAGAGAGGCAAACAAATCCCCAAGTGAGATGAGGATTTTGAAAAATAACCTTTTTCCTTTTTCTATGTCACTCAACTGCTCCCATTAAGCATCTCTGATTTGAAAGGGTTTATGAAGTTTGAATGACATCACAAGTAATCCCTTCAAGGATCCTCCAGCCTCTCTTTGCACACCCAACAGTGATGAAATAGTCATTACCTTCCAAAGGAGACTGCTTCTCTTGGTTAGCTCAAGATGTCTAAATGTCTTTCTGGCTTGAGCTGTGTAGTTCTTCTCCCTTTTTCCTATTAGATCTAGTTTTGCCTTGGAGCTGGTTCTGAGCAAGTCTAATCTCTCTACAAACATTTGAGGTTTCCTCAATGCCTGCTCCAATGTCCCCATGCCTGCCCCTAACCACATTTGGTCCTACCAGATTCCCCTAATAACTCCTCGTGATATGGGTTCCAAACTTCTCTCCTGGCCATTTTCCATGTATGTGACTCCAGGTCGCCTTCAAAAATATGGTACAAAAAGCCTGAAATCTGGTATGATCTCTCTGTTGTCACATCCTTATTTACACCAAGATGTAACTCAGCTGCATAGCAACCTCACTCTTCTTCTTACACAGAGATCACCAAGAACAAATACCACTTTCTAAAAATGTATCCGTCTCTTTTCCTTCTCAATCATATTTATATTATACATCCCTGTCTTGAGTATTTTCCCCATACAGGAGATCAAATCAATTCTTGATCCAAACTAAGACTATTTCAGGGTGATATTTTAGTTAAAATAGTTGAAACTGGCTAACGGCAACCTCTACTATCTTTCTATATTTTCAATGGTCCTGTCCACACATGCTCCTCTCACTCATAACAGCACTATTCTCTGGAAATAGAATCCACGTGGAATTCCAACCTCAGTTTTTATCACTTATTCAATCCTCTTCCTCTACACTTTTAAAATTTCTCAAGAAAAATGGTTTCTTGTCTGCCTGTCATGGGTACTACCAAGAGGAAGGACAACGATGAAAAAGGATCCTAAACAAACCACACACAGTACAACCAACCCTGAAAAAACTGAGCTGACTATGCCCAAAATATTAGCTTCCTAGGACACTTCTACTGTACAGGATCTACCAAAAATTCAGGTCACATTTAAATCTTCAGCCCAGTCATGGAGCTTCCAGAAATGACAATAATTAAGTTATTTGGGAATTCTTTACAAAACACAGATAAAATAGACTTCCAAAAGTCTGGTGACACCAAGTGACCAAAACCATATACTGGTAAGAGATAATAAGAAGGGGTGCTTCCCTGGTGGCTCAGCTGGTAAAGAATCTGCCTGCAATGCAGGAGACCTGGGTTCAGTCCCTGGGTTGGGAAGATCCCCTGGAGGGGGAAAGGTTAACCTCTCCAGTATTCAGACCTAGAGAATTCCATGGACTATACAGTCCACGGGGGTCACAAAGAATCGGACACAACTGAGCAACTTTCACGAATAAGAAGGGAGTGGTAATGCAGCACATACTATCTTGACCTCATTTCTAGCACCTCAGCAGTTCTTGCATAAGGCGTGACAGTCCTATGACCTTGGAATGAACAAGAGCTGAACTAGAAGGGAATCTTTCCTAAAAGTGGTTCTGCATGAGCAATCCATGAGAGGAAACTGCCCGTCTTACTCGGAAAGTCTGGAACAACTCCAGGGACTGCATCACTCTGAGAAAAGAACTTCTCAAGGAAAAGTCCAAAAGGCAATTCTGTGTCTATCCCAGTTTCCTGAAAATCCAGGAGCTTGCCCAAAGGCAATATTGTCAATTTCCAGTACTACCCAACGAAGCTGAGCTATGCTCACCTCCAAAATTCAATTCCAAGGAAGAGCCTCAGTTTTAATACAGTGGAAGCTATTCCTATGGCCAGTTTTGTTTCCCTTCTGAGCTTTTTTCATTTTTAATATACTTAGCCTTCTCTGAAAACAATGAAAAGCCCTAATCTCTGTAATAATAAGAATGCATCAGACAGACTTTCAAAGACAAAGGAATACAAAAAGACAAAGTAAAGCAAAAAGCTATTTTTTCAAAGGCACTTAATATGTAATCTTGCCTTCCTTTTCCCCCTGCTAAATCCTGAAGCAACAATAAAGGAAAAAAATAACTCTGAATCAAAAAAAAAAATGAATTACATTTTCTGTCACTGGCATTAACATGCTGAATTTCTACAAATTCATTTTCAAAAGCTATTTCTACACTACCTGCCATTTTCTCAAGGAATGCCTGCAGATCCAAAATAGATACAGTATCAAATCTGCATCTCTTTTCTGTTTTACCTTTGTTCAAGCATTTATCTAAGCAAACATGGAGCAAATCATTTATTCTTACTTCTACACATTCAAAGACAGGCAGCAGAGGCCTTTTTCACAGTAAGAGGTCAATGAATGAAACTAGGTACATTAGTCATGCGATATATCGCTTTTTTTCCTTTCCCTTGAAATATTATTTATTTGGCATTTGCTATATGAAAGGTAAAAAAAGAGATCTATTGTATTAAACCTTTAAACTTAATTGAAAAATCACTATTGAGCTCCTGGAAACAATGAAAATCTCAAAATTAGATATGTTACAAGCTGAAATGCCACCCCAAGTGCTGCTTGATTTCCATAAGTAGATGTGTCAAAGATTCATGAGTTTAAGTGAACTCCGGGAGTTAGTGATGGACAGGGAGGCCTGGTGTGCTGTGATACATGGGGTCGCAAAGAGTCGGTCACGACTGAGCGACTGAACTGAACTGAATCAAGAAATTACCCATCTTCAGCATCTTTTCTTCCCGAGTTTGGAGGGAGAATGGGATTACAGCACAGGTGGATGCAAGATCAGGACCCAGCCTTACCCAACCACTGTGTCCCGAGCTCAGCAGGTGTGTGGTTCTCACAGTGTCAAGACTACCTGGGGCAACTCCTAGAATAAATTAGGGGATTAGCGGTCTCTCGTGGATTACTTAGGGGAGGTGTCAGGAGAGGTGTTAGGGAAGGTACTTTGTTGCACCTTTCCCCCCTTTTAAAGGTATGGCTTTGCCAGACTGCAGGGATTCTTCCCCTGGAGAAGGAAATGGCAACCCACTCCAGAATTCTTGCCGAGAGAATCCCATAGACAGTGGAGCCTGGTGGGCTACAGGCCACGGGGTTGCGAAGAGTCAGACACAACTGAGCGACTAACACACACAGGGATCCTTTAAGAGGGCTCTTCTGTACCCTGGCTCTTGTTACCTGAAACTACGTGCGAGCTGCTTCCCTGATCTGTCCTTTTCACACATTTCAATCATCCCTACTTTGAAAGGAGAAAAGAAACAGCAAGCCCTCCTAGGCACACCCCTGAGTTTATGTGGTGTCTGCGCCTGTTTGCTTTGATGTGATTTTGGCTACCAACTCCTGCCTGGCTTGTGAACTGGGCTCACTCTCTGGTCGTATTCCATGGCTTCCACTCTGACCCAAGTATGAGGACTTGCTGCTGCTTTCCAAGACCTCCTGGCTGTAGACCAGGGCTCTGACAGCAACTCGCATGCAATCTTCATAAAATGAAGAATAACTATCATCGTTTTACGGATGGGGAAACTGCAGCTGGAAATGAGATCGGTGACTCATTCCCGGCTGCAAACACTGGAAGAAGTGATAAAAATGAGATTCAACGTCAGATGACTCTCACTCCAAAGTCCATTTCTATCTCCACCAAGATCTGTATGACTAATGCCTATTTTAATCATAGCTGCTGGGCAACTCAAACCAAACCTCTAATCCTATTAGCTAAATCTTGGCTTATTTAACTGAAGGCCAAGTCCAAATACAGATGGATTTGGTGCCCCAGAATTCTCTTTGTGCCCAGGAATCCTACTTGTCTTCTGATTTGACTTATCACCCCAGACTCCATCTCTTTCACTCTGCTTCCAGCAAGATGGCAGACTAGGTGCCCTGAAAGACTTTCCTACTTGAACCAACTAAAATGCTGGATAAAATACACAATTCAAAGCTTTTAAAAAGTCATCACAGGAGCTGATACAAAAGGAAGAAAGCCATAGTGGCCAAAACAAACTCACAGCCAGGGATCCAGGGGGGCGAGTGAGCACCAAAGCTTCATGACGTCAGCCAAAACATGCAGCCTTTGGACTCCCACCTTGACGGTTGCAGAGGCAGCCAGGGAGACAGAGAACAGGGTCTGCCCAAGACGAGGTGTCTCAAAGGAAACTCCCGCATCAAGGTGGGGCCCCAAAGGGCTGTACCCTCAGCTTCAGAGTGAACGAGAAAGAAACAAAGCTTATACAAGCACAGAAGGAAGACCACCCCGTTCAGACTGTGGTCCTGGCGAGAGAGAAATATCTTCCTTGAGAAGTCTTAAGGAATTCTTTGCTGAGAATTCACCTGGCTGGTCCCAGGTTTGCAGTCTAATTCTGAGTCATCCCCATGATCTGAAAAACCTTAAAGCGATCATGCAATAAAAGTTGCCCCTGAATGGTCTTGGCAGAAGCACACATAATGTGAACCCAGAACTCAGAAAATTGCCACATGTATCTAAGGAAAACAAGTGGCTGTCACCAGATGGGGGAGATCAGAGGCCTTGTTCTTACCTGATCTTCCTCCTTCAAAAGCTACTACAAGCTCTATGCTCGCATTTCACTCCCAACAGACACCGTCTGAACACAGGCTCCTCTTTCTCTCTCCTTCGAGGTGTCCACGCTTCTTCTCACTATTATTGCCATGTTCTTACTGGTAGCATATTCCTCTCTTTCTCCATCAGCCATCCCTCCTTTATATCTTTTGATTCTCTTTCTAATCCTTTCCCCTCCAACCACAAACGTTCTCAGTCAAGATCCAACTTTCAGAATCTAAGCCCGAGTTCCAGGTTTGCCATTCACTTTTCTTGGGAAAACTTACACAACCTTCTTGGAACTCCATCTTCTCCTGGACAGTGGGCTAATAAACCTGACTCAGGATTGCTGTAAGGATTAAAGAGAGGGAACCTAAAAACTTAGGCATTGTAACTAACACATAGTAAATGTTCAATAAATATTACCCAGTATCTTTCCAGCTTATTCAAGATCAGGGGTTGACAAACTAAAGTCCATGCACCAAATCTGGCCCACCACTTATTTTTGCATGGCCTGTGACCTGAGTATGATTTTTATATTTTTCAGTGATTATATTTTTTATTTGAAGTATGGCTGATGTATAAGTTCAGTTCAGTTCAGTCGCTCAGTCGTGTCCAACTCTTTGCGACCCCATGAATCACAGCACTCCAGGCCTCCCTGTCCATCACCAACTCCCGGAGTTCACTCAAACTCATGTCCATCGAGTCGGTGATGCCATCCAGCCATCTCATTTTCCGTCGTCCCCGTCTTCTCCCGCCCCCAATCCTTCCCAGCATCAGAGTCTTTTCCAGTGAGTCAACTCGCCGCATGAGGTGGCTAAAGTATTGCAGTTTCAGCTTTAGCATCAGTCCTTCCAATGAACACCCAGGATTGATCTCCTTTAGAATGGACTGGTTGGATCTCCTTGCAGTCCAAGGGACTCTCAAGAGTCTTCTCCAGCACCACAGTTCAAAAGCATCAATTCTTCGGCGATCAGCTTTCTTCACAGTCCAACTCTCACATCCATACATGACCACGGGAAAACCATAGCCTTGACTAGACGGACCTTGGTTGGCAAAGTAATGTCTCTGCTTTTTAATATACTATCAAGGTTGGTCATAACTTTCCTTCCAAGGAGTAAGCGTCTTTTAATTTCATGGCTGCAATCAGCATCTGCAGTGATTTTGGAGCCCAGAAAAATAAAGTCTGACACTCTTTCCACTATTTCCCCATCTAATTCTGCCGGGAGCCAGCGAGGGAAATCCTACCCATGGCAAAGGTCAATTGGGGAAGAGGCCTGACGGGCAAAGGCTAATCAGGGTTCGAGGAACCCCCTGGACTTACCTGAGCATCTACCCCAAAGAAAACTGGAGTCTGACTGCTTTACTATCTTACGCCTCTTACCAAGTCCTCTAATACTTACAGGGGCTTCCCCCCAACCACCTTTCTCTGAAAACATTAATTCAGAGCTGTAGTTTAAAAGTTCTCCTCGGCTTAATAGGAGTGTTCCAATCCAAGCCCCTCTGATAGCTTTCTAACTTGCATGACAAGTTTGTCCGGGCTCTTACAACTATGAGTGTGACTGTTTATAGCCTCCCAGCCATGCAAGGACAGAAAGCCTAATATTCTAAAATACAGGAATCTGTTGAAGAAGTTAAAATCATTAGAATAGTACTAGAAAAGATTTCTAGTACTATTGAATCAATGCTTGAATCAATGCTTTGAATCAATCATTGTTGAATCAATGCTTGCTGCAGTTTCCTCTATCTATTGTATTCTTGGAAATATATTAATCCTTTGATTTAACCACATCAGATCTTAAGTTAATAAATTCCTTTCTTGCAGCTCACTACACCGGTGCCTTATAGGAATGTAACTTTGTTATGTGTCTACCACCTAACTTTAGGAAAGTCACCTTAAAAGAAAAGTCTTTTACTTGCTAACTAACCTATTGTCAGGAGAGAGGGCCATAAAACTGTTAGCAGGCCCCCTGGCCAGAAGATGATGTAAATCACCTAAAACTTTTATCACACAAAAATAAGCCCTGATCCTGATAAGGGTCAAGACTGCTGACCCCACGTGATTTTGGTGTGAATCTATACCTCCCTTTCTTTGTTTCTTATGCGCATAACTTAGGGTATAAAAGCAGCACTGGAAAATCAAGTTTTGGGCCTTGCTCACTGAAGCTTGGTCTCCCCGTGTCGTTCTTTCTCTTTTTCCATCCTTTTCTCTATTCTCCTTTTTCTGGTTGAGATCCTTGGAGCACTGGGCCCTCTGAGTTTACTTATCTGCCTGGGCTTCTAAGACCCACTCGAGGGGGTGCCCTGGTGGGGTGCCTCCAGTGAGAGGGCGCCTGCGGCCTACGTAAACAGAGCAAGCCCCTTGCTGGGGTTTTATTGGTTTCCAGCGTAAACCAAGGAATCATCAGCCCCTGTCTCTCTCTCTTTCTCTCTCTCTCTCTGACGCCGACGCCGTTCATCCCGAGGATACCCTGGGTCATATTGAGGCTGGACCCCGATATAATTCCCATGAAGTGATGGGACCAGATGCCATGATCTTTGTTTTCTGAATGTTGAGCTTCAAGCCAACCTTCTCACTCTCCTCTTTCACTTTCATCAAAAGGCTTTTGAGTTCCTCTTCACTTTCTGCCATAAGGGTGGTATCATCTGCATATCTGAGGTTATTGATATTTCTCCCAGCAATCTTGATTCCAGCTTGTGCTTCTTCCAGCCCAGCGTTGGTGTACAATATAGTAATAGACAATTTTTAAAGGTTTATACTCCATTTTTAGTTATACAATATTGACTGTATGCTCCTTGTTATATAATAAGCTACCATGATATACTGTACAATAGTTTGTACCTCTTAATTCACTATCCCTACATTGTTCCTCCACCCCTCCCCACTAGAAACCACAGTTTTGTTCTCTATGAGTCTGCTTCTTTCTCGTTATATTCACTAGTTTGTTTTTTTAGATTCCACATATAAGTGATATCAAACAGCATTTGTCTTTCACTTATTTATTTCACTTAGTATAATGCCCTCCAAGTCCATTACTGTGAATGGCACAATTTCTCTCTTTTTTACTGCTGAGTAGTATTCCATTGTGTGTGCACATGTCACCTGAGTCTGAGTGACATCTTTCTTGGTCCAAAAATTTGGTAACAAGCTACAATATGTATATGTACCACATCTTCTTTATCTATTCATCTGTTGATGGACAGCAGGGTTGCTTACATAGCTTGGCAATTCTAAATAAAACTGCTATGAACACTGGAGTGAATGTATCTTTTTGAATTCGTATTTTGGTTTTCTTTGGATATGTATCCAGGGATGGAATTGCTGGGTCATCATGCGAAGAGTTGACTCACTGGAAAAGACTCTGATGCTGGGAGGGATTGGGGGCGGGAGGAGAAGGGGACGACAGAGAATGAGATGGCTGGATGGCATCACCGACTGTGGACATGAGTTTGAGTGAACTCCGGGAGTTGGTGATGGACAGGGAGGCCTGGCGTGCTGTGATTCATGGGGTCGCGGAGAGTCGGACACGACTGAGCGACTGAACTGAACTGAACTGAAGGCAGTTCTACATTTAGTTTTTTGAGAAACCTCCATAATATCTTTCACAGTGGCTGCCTCAATTTATACGTCCACCAATAGTTAACAAAGTTTCCAGTGTAAATGAAAACAATTCAACAAAGTATTATAATAGTTTACATAGTTTCCCTTTACTATGGAGAAAACAGTAACATCTGCTACTTGTGTTCTTTTTGAAGATAGCCAATCTGACAGGTGTGAGGTTATCTCATTGTGTGGTTTTGGCTTGCATTTCCCTGATGATTAGCAATGCTGAGTATCTTCATGTTATATTGATCAATTTCATTCAAGTGAAATAAATACATACATCATGTTCTCGATTTTGCTTCTTGATCTACAAAAACTAAAATTTACTAACCAGCCCTTTACAAGAAAAGTTTGCCAGCTCCTCTTCTAGATTATCATGGGTTCCAAATTTTGCAGTGAAAATTGAAGTACTCAGTTTTCTAATTATAATTCTATTCACAGTTTGAAAGAAATAGACTTATAAATCTTCCACAGTGCCGGGGGTGTTTAGAAGGTGGATTAAACCATTTTCTGCTTGTAATCAACCACAATTAAATATATTCTGCCTCACAAATGCCCATTTTACATAATAATGTTTTGAGGACAGAGCTCGGTGAGGCTGCTAGATAATGTATAGCTAAAAAGACAAAAATGACATTCCTGCAACAAGAAAGAAGAGAACAAAAAGGGCACCATCAACTCCAGTATATGGAGAACCACAGTCACCTGAAGCTGAGTGGCATGTTTCTTGGTCCAAAAATTTGGTAGCAAGCTAAAATATAATTAACAGGATTGAGATCAAGCTGCTCCAGACAATATGAAGTAAGAGCTTCTACATGCCACAAGCTGGGAAGGCAAATAATTGCCTGCGTTTCACATCTCCACTATACTCTGAAGTGAAAAGCTCTCAATTCTCAGTTTTAGTTTCTCTCTTTATGAAAGTGCTCTTTCTCTCCTTTGCAGATAAAAAGAGACTTGGCCAAACAACCTAGCTTGAAACAGAAACACTGTCTTCAGCAGCACAATCTTTGAGTCCAAAATACAGCCCTACCTCCCAAACACTGATCTACCCCACTAATTTTTTCCTCGTACTATGGCTGATGGCAGGAGCCGTCACAGCCACAGGCGCAATAGGGTTAATGTATCATTTTCACTGTTATTAAAAGTCTTCCTTTTGCAGAGTATAATGTCTCTTGCTGCTGCTAAGTCACTTCAGTCGTGTCCGACTCTGTGTGACCCATAGACGGAAGCCCACCAGGTCTCTTAGGCCCGACCTAATTCTTTCTTCGCCCTAGGCTGGAACTCATGTCCACAACAGATTGGTATCATAACAACAGCGTTAGCCACATTTTCTATTTATTCAGCACCTTTCTTCACAAAGCTCGGGGTTTTTCATTATCAATCTAAATTTTACGAATATATATTATTAAAGCCCCTAATTGTCTACATTTCTGGCTCTGCCACTTATGTCTGTGGGGATAGAAATCCCTTTATCACTGCCTCCTCTGCACCTAACACAGTGTCCAGCAAAGAGCAAATCCTCAAAAGTTGGTTGTCAAGTGGATGATGGAGAAGAGGGAAAGATACAGAAGTAGAAGACTGAAGTTGTTAAAAGCAAACTTGCCTCCTTGACTGTTTGAACTCAGGACCAGTTTTGAAATGAATCGTGTATTAGAAATGTGATACAATACCTTCCTGTGACAGTAATCTGTTCCTAACAACAGTGATTTTGCCCTTCTGATTATTGGCAATTATTCTTGCACCCAGAACACATTAGTTTATAAGCAGCAGTGACTCTGACCATATATCAGCACTCAGTGTTACTAGTTTAATAGCCAATGGGAAAATTCCTTTTCCACTCCCAGGGTGGCTACAGTGATACATTTCTTCCAAACATTTTTCAAGTAAACATTTTGATACAACTGAATAGTATCAAAGACGTAAGTGGTTATGTTTACTATAGGTTGTCCTATTTCAAGAAAGAGTAAACCATTTTTATGGTAACAAATTGCAGATGCCAAAGCTAAAAATGTTTCCACTATAGCAAATCACTCTGAGTTCCAGATAGGATGGACAAAAAAATGAAACATCACAAGTAAAGTTTAGATACCTACTTTTGCAGTCATCTTGGCCAAAAGCTCTTGTAAATCCATTATTCCTTGCACCAGGCTTAAGAAATCACTGCAAGTTGGGCAAGCTCAATAAAGAAAATATAAAATAAATGTTGATACTGTGCTAACAGAAGAAAATATATTTTTCAACCATAGTTGTTTGGTTATGTTGAAGGGTTTTCACTTTTCTGGTTAAGTTTGACTTCAAAATTGGAGTGAAATCACAGGGATTTCAGATCTAGATCTTTCCCTTTTATTAATAAAAAATGAACTGAAAGGAAAGGCAGTATGTTTTAAGCTGTAAAACATTTTTAAATTTTAATTAAGCTCATTTTTATCAGCCCTAAAGAATTATGAATTATCACAGAAGCAGCTAAAGTAAACTATCTAATTGAAGAAGTTTTAAAAATAGTTTTTATACACATATTTATATGGTTATATCAAACATAACTTTCTGTATCAATCTACAGACTAAAAACTGCTCAGGTTAACTTTTCTTATCTTCAAATTTTAATTCCACAAATAATACATAAACTTTTTAAAAATTCAAAGACAGAAGTTTTTAGGATACATAAGATCTCTCACTAATCCCACCACCTCATAAGTCAACAATGTAAATAGTTTGTGTATATCCTTCCTGACAGCTTCTCTCATATTATCAACAAGTTATATTAAATAATTCTGAAATGCTTTAAGCTGCTACTTACTGCGATTCAGGTTTGGACACTGTGTTATATATCCATTTGGCATGAAGATGATTTTCGCATCTTGGATAATTCCCTTGATAAAAGAAGAGAGAGGTGGCAATCAGTATTACACGTATCAGTTCAAATGGCCCCTGTCACATGCTCTCTGCAGGGAAGATGTTTTTATTTAACACAACTGATAACCTCATTCAGAAGGTGAGTTGGGCACACTGACCTACTACAACTCATGCTTTTCCAGAAATCTCAAAATGTCCATTCATCTTGAGAAAGCTACAATTACTTACTACTGATTTATGCTAATGATATCATAGAACTAAGGATCCATCAGTCAATGTTTTTAAACTGTCCCTCTAAAAAGGCACTGATGCAATAAAAATTCTCCTCAATGGCCTAGTCATCTTAAAACATTAAATATTGCTGATTTCCAGGATTATCCTAGGTGGGGGAAAGAGACAATAGGAACATATTAGACTAAAATGCTCTACTGATTCATTTAATCAAGGAAATAATATTAGACATGAGGCAAACTAAGAACCTTGCTCTCAGCTAATTGAATAACATGAGTCTTTGCTGGTGAGCCTTAAGATTTGTTCAACATCTCACTGTGGATGAAAGGAGATCTTTTAATTTTGCAATCTGTCTAGAAGAACAGCCATAATTTAAGAAAGTCATTGGGGCTGTCATCTCTCAATGAAAATATTGACATAGCTTTTGGATTTTTCATGTTGAATTTCAAGATTCTGTTTCTAGAGTATTTTTCCCTGATTTGATGGAAGAGATATTACAGAACAGATGGAACATGTAGAAGCTGGTTCAGTATACTTAGCTTAATCTATAAATAAAATATAGGCTTATGAGAGCGTGGCAAGTCTTTCAGAGGGAGTAAAGTTTAACATTTATGTGCTTATCCTCTGAACAGCAAAAGGTAATCAGCAAATGCTGTTTCTGCTTATTATTTCAAGATAAAATATTAATTGGAAATGTTAATAGAAACAACAGGGTCAAAAAGCCTCTTCCTCAAAACTAGATACCTTTATTAATCTCTTCCTCTCTGAGGATGATGCAGCGTCTGTGATTACCAGAGCAGACAGCCTAGGAGGTCCCTGCCACAGTTCTTCAAAATGAATTTGCCACGTCTTGCAAGGGAATTCCAGGGAGTAATTAATGGAGCACAATCTAAGTCAATCAGTTTCTTCCTGGCACAATATTGCACAGTTTTTCAAAGCAAATGATTTCCTTTGAGAGGCCAGGGTACCTTTCAAGCACGTTTGAGCAATCTGAGAAAAGCATGGGATTGGCAGTCAGTGGTTTATCTATAGCTAACTGGGTTTACTTAGAAAGTCAACCACCTTCTCTGAGCTTCAGTCACTTGATCTAGAAAAAAAGAAGTGCTATATGCAAACGCTGCAGAAACTTCCAGCACTTAAGTGCTGGGTCAATGAAATCTTTGTCCAAACTGAAATGGTCACAATTTAGATATGTGTGCTTTTGCTTACTTTCAAGATAAAGAAAAAATCAGTCAAGAGTAAACAAAACTATAGATTTCCATCAAAGAACAGACCATCAGAGAGATATAATATCACATTAGAAAATATCTGTCTAATGAGGCTAAATATGGATGAAGTTAGAGTGACTATCTAGGTCTGCCTGGGATTTAGATTTGGGTGCTAAAACTGAGACTCCCAGGCAAATCAGGACAGTTGATCACCCTCAATGATACATAAGTAGAGAAAATACTTATACTAGAAAAGGGCTGGGTCTATTACCTGTTGGTCAGAAGAGCCTAAATCATTCTTATTTTTATCCACCATGAAAAAGACCCTTGGAAACCTAGAATATATTTGTCATGGTATTATCTTTGCCAAAAGAAATGGAAAATTCATTTGAAAGGATATCCCTTTTGCTTATCCTGTGGCAATGTATATTACACACAGCAGTATTCTTTTCGGCTTTTTGTTTTTAATTTTTATTTTTCATGTAGTTGCTTTACAATGTTGTGTTATTTTCTGCTGTATAGCAAAGTGGCCCTTTTATTTTAATGACTGACTGATTTTGTCATTTTAAAGTTACTAATTGTCTCTCCCACACTTTCTTCTTCCTGCATCCCTCCTCACTTCTCTTTCTACTTTTAATCTCTAGCACACACATGTGTGTTACACAGATCATTAGATGAAGGTCAATGGTGTTGACCTGAACAAAAACGGAAATAAGAACAGACAGATTCTTGATCCCCATCAGCACAAAACCTCAAGGCACTTCATATTTTTTTCTTAAAAAAAAAAAGGTCATGAGGGTCAGCCCACATACTGGCTTAAAAAAGTGTTCTTACCAAATGAATCAAGATGAGAATGCTTATTTGTTTGAATGGTTATAATTCCAGTCTGGATTAAAAAGAAACGCGGAATATATTGTACAAATACCTACTGTAACCCAAAGAAGAGTGAGTGTATGCATTTACCTGTAAATACATATCTATGTGTATATCCCAGGACCTTCTCATAATAAGAACCAAAAGGTCTTGCATTGGATTGTCATATGAACTAGAGTCATCCCTCAGTAGTTGGAAGGTAATTCTGGGACCTCCTTTTCCCCCCACCCATCAGGGATACAAAAATTTACAGATTCTCAAGTCTTTTATATAAAATGACATAATACAGTATGACTTCTGTATACACAGGCTCAGCATGCATGGAATCAACCAACTGCGGGTCAAAATTGGCTGATTCTGAACGTGGAAATGGCAGATAGCGGGAAGATTGTATTTATTTCCTGGACATTTGTCAATAAAGGAAGCATTTGCTAGGCACTTAGTTCTCTTTAGGAAACAGAATTTTATAAAGCATAAAACAACAAACAGAAAAGAAGCTGATCAGCCTTATCTCTCCCAGAAAAATCATCTATGAGGATTTCTAAAGATGAAAGCATACCTTAAAGCACAACAACCTCTCCCCCAAAAAGATGAAATAAGGGATAAAAAGATAGAATTTCTATTATTTTTCTTCATTTAACTTTAAATGTATCTATACTTAACTGAGAAAAACTCTGGCTGAGCCTATACCAGCAGACCTCCTTTGATCTCATTTTTTGAGACTATGCTTTATTTCATACCATTCACCATGGCAGTATTTCTCAAAATGCCAGCTTCTTAAGAATCACATTGAGTATTTAACATTCAGATTCCTGGGCCAATGCCAGATTCCATTTCAGGAGAGTCAGGGTAGGCCCGGATTCATCATTTTCAAAAGCTGTCCCAGAGGATTCTCACAAAAAGTCAAGGGGCCCCACTTTGAAAAACACTGCCCTGTTGTCCCTGGAAAAGGAACTGGCAATCCATCCCAGTACTCTTGCCTGGAAAATCCCATAGACAGAGGAGCCTGGCAGGCTACAGTCCACAGCATGGAAAGAGTTGGACAAGACTGAGCTACTAAACATGCCCCCTGTTGTCAATCATTTGGATTTCCTGGAGCAATATTTACTCCTTACACAATGGTGAAGGATAGCATCACAATGGTGAAGGTAGCATCAACATCCAACACACAAATAGAGCAAAATATTACTATCTGGAACTGAATGGCAACCAACCAAATTACTAAATTATAAACACCATGAAGGACAAAACATAGGCTTTCACCTCAGCATCCCCTGCAATTCCCATCATAGTATATTTCACAAAGTAGTCACAATCAACACCTTACCTATATCAAACGCTTAAAAACTATGAAGTATATAATTGTAGGTGAGCAAAAGTTGCCACTTGAAATGTCTCATTAGACTGTAGATTAATTAGACCTGAAAACAATCGAAGCCCCAAAGACACAGAAAGAAACTTTGACCTTCACCCTAACTACCTAAAAGAATCTAGATAGAAGGTCTGTTCTCAGAAGAGAGCTATTACCAAATATCTCTGCAAGGAATATGAGCCAGGTGTGGTGAGGAAATAAGATCAGCATGCACTCTGCACCCCACTGTCTCTGCAGGTCCAGCAAACATTTATCTACTGAAATTCACTCTGCCATCTCCGTCTCCATATGAATTGTCTACCTCCCCTTTGCAATCCCAAAGTTCTACCACCACATCCAGTTAGTCTTTAGCTGAAAATGGTATTTAAGATGAGGTATTTCAGCCATTTGTGGTAAGCTACTCAGTTTTCCTGGATCTCGGCCATGTATGCATGTTGTTGAAATTTGTTTTGAGTATCTACTAACTCATCTCACATCAGTTTAATTCTTAGACTCGCCAGAAAAACCTAGGAGAGAAGAGGAAGATTTTTTTTCCTCCCTGACATAATATTAAACTATAAATTTATAGCTCTTAAGAGCCTGTGAAAATCTTGTGGAATGCTAGTTGTTAAACTAGGGATGCATACCAGCATTTTAGAGGAAGGTGAGGGAGTACAGTTTTCTATAAAATTTTTAAATGGCCCTGAGGTGATTTTGATATGCCTGATGAAAACTACCGATCTATGGACAGATCACCTGGTCATTAGACCTATGAAAAATCTAAAAGCTCTGATATTTTAATTAGCTTTTATGAAGGATACCATTGGATGGCACCACCAACTCAATGGACATGACTTCAAGCAACCTCCGGGAAATGGTGAAGGACAGGGAAGGTTGGCATGCTGCAGTCCATGAGGTTGCAAAGAGTTGGACATGACTTAGTGACTCAACAAGAACAACAAAAGGACACTTTAATCTTGGGCCATCAACTACAGGTTTGCTAACTTCAGACCAGTGTTGGGCCACTATCAGTTCAGTTCAGTGCAGTCAGTTAGTTGTGTCCGACTCTGCAACCCCATGGACTACAGCACACCAGGCCTCCCTGTCCATCACCAACTCCTGGAGCTTGCTCAAACTCATGTCCATCAAGTCGGTGATGCCATCCAACCATCTCATCCTCTGTCATCCCCTTTTCCTCCTGTCTTCAATCTTCCCCAGCATCAGGGTTTTTCCAGTGAGTCAGTTCTTCACATCAGGTGGCCAAAATATTGAAGCTTCAGCATCAGTCCTTCCCATGAATATTCAGGGTTGATTTTCTTTAGGATGGACTGGTTGGATCTCCTTGCAGTCCAGGGGACTCTCAACAGTCTTCTCCAACACCACAGTTCACAGTGTAAATAAAATCATTTGAGAAAGTCTCCTAGTTATGTGGACTCACAAGATGGTGCTACAAGGTAGTCCTGTTCTCAGAATAAGGTTCTAGAGCACCGAATGAGCTCCCTGTGTCACACAGCAAACTCCCACTGGCCACCCACCTCAGTGCTCCACAATATTGTGTCAGCGCCTGATGTATGGTAAGAGCTGACACGACATTGCAGAGAAATTATCCTCCAATTTAAAAAAAGATGAAAAAAAAAAACAAAAAAAAAAAAATGAGGTTCTATCTTAATTGCCTTCATGGAAAGATACTATTCAACAGTCCATAATGAGTTATTTGCATTAGATGCTAACGGTCTGCTGAAACAGTTTTTCAGTGCTGGAAAACTAAGGTCCTTTTAGGTAGCCTAACATTCTCCCCTGCAATCTTATTTACACTATTAACCTGCTAAACAATCCGTTTTCTTGTTGTTAGTACAATGCTAAGTCACAGCCACTCTGGGGCTCTAAATAAATCCCTAAGGGGCAGAGCCCAAATAATGAGCTTTGACTATCAGTACAATGGAAAGAGAAAATGGATCTTTCTTCCTCTTTGTTACATCCACCTGTTGCCACCTTCTTCAGCTTCCTGCACTCAGCTCACCAGGTACTGAAAAATAAATTTGCACCAGGCAGGTGATATGTTATGGTTGTCTTTTTTTTTTTTTTTTTGGTCTGGGGCACTAATGCCCATTATTTCCATTGTTCCAAGAACATTTCTCATTTCACACTAAAATATACAGGAAGATGCACAAAAAGAGAGAAATTATGCTATTGTTAACCTCTTCTGTGTGGAATAAGGGAGATTGGGCAAGCCCTTCCAACACTTGGAGCTTTCCGATACAAATGAAAGCAGCTTTGCCGCCAAACAAATGCTAATTCTTCTTTAACACTCTTATTTCCCTGCAGATCTCTGTTTACACTGAAGAAAATGGTTTCCTTTTTTTGTAGGCTAAAACACTGAAACAAATTGCTTTGAAGGGGAAAAGAAAAGGGAGTGGGGAAGACTTCCTGGCAGGCATGTAAATATATGGATGAAGATGTGTTCTGTTTATAAACTGGCAAGGACCCAAGCTTTGGCAACAGGCTAACAAAAAGTAAGACTTGCGAAACTGACAAGGAGGGTTTTCAAAATGCAGCCAATTATGTATTTATGCCTTGAAGACAGTTAATAAAATATTCCAGCTTGCATAGAAGCCAAGACAGACACTTGTCGACTTCCATTACAATCAATAAAAACTGTCAGCTCATTAGCATATCATTAGCTTTCCTGCTGTTTCCAAAGACTTAATGCACAGAAATATTAATCTACAAATATATGATTCCCTGGCTCTGGGACTTTGACTTTCTGTATGAAAGGAAAAAATAAGAATTAGAGATGGGAGGAATTCAGTATAGCTTCTTTTTCTATGTGCCTATAAACATATGCTTACCATCTGTGGAATTATGGGAACCAGCTGAGGTAAAAAACAACAGCTGTGGCAGACAAAAAAAAAAAAGCAATCAATTTCACTTCCCCATGACGGCTCAGCTGTTAAGGAGACAGTGAAGTCCAGGTAAGGGAAAGGTTTCAGACCTAAATTCACCAGACAGAGAGACACACAGACCGAGAGAATAGTTCTAACTCTGTGAATGGCTTTGGGATCAGAATTCTCCCTGAGAGCTCAGCTATTTAGAAACTGTCAGAACAAACAAACCTCTGAAGCACTGTGATTCACCTAAGCTTGTTTTTTCATTTCTTTACCCTCTGGAATAGTGACAGTATAATCAGCTTAGTATGCATCAAAGGGAAATTGAGCTGTAGGCAACCACCTTGATAATGAACATCTATGACAATCAGAAGATTCAGATAAGCCTATCACTACTGGCCAACTACTTTCTCAAATGGATACTGTTTTGAAGTGAAGAAATCCCCAGTTTGTGTTCTGTGTCTCTGATAGGCAGTAACTAACACTAGAGGCTTATGTGCAAAACACCAAGCAAATGATTCCATCCTCTGCTCTTGCATCAGCAACATTTTACTGCACTATGCCTAAGGATGCACCAGGAACCAGAATAAGGCTTGACAGCTTTACCTTTTACTTTGCCTATGGAGTGACCATTCATATTTAAAATAAAGAACAATAGAGTTTTAGCCTGAAAATACAACATAAGAATTTTAGTTCTGGAACCAAAACACAGGTGTGGTTCTTGGATCCAGGAGGCAGCTTCTACAAGACATATATTAAAAGCCTGAGACGTGAATGCCCCTTTCACAGGAAGATTTTTTGATGCTGAAACTATCAGGATAATTTCTGTAATGAGACACTGACATATCTCCACTCTCCTAGCCATCTCACCTCACCAACGGATGGACTAAACACACTCTGGTATACAGGACACTAAGGGGGAGATGAGTTTTCAAAGGTTTCCTTCTAAAGAGCTATTGGATGGAGCTACTCATTCTAGGGAATAAGAATCACAAAGCTCCCTAGGAAGATGGGGTGTGTGGACCTGCCACCTCCTTTTGGTGCTTATCACTGGGACCACCTATTCTGGGTTGGAGCTAAGGAAGAAGATAAGTTTGTCTTCTCCATGGGACACAGTATACTTTAGTGAAATACTCCATCATCTAACACAGTGACATAGTAAGCAAGCCCCTAAAAACATCTGTTGCATGAATGAGCAAAAATCTTAAAGAAAAAAAAAAGTTGTAAGTTTTAATCTCATTTCACTCACTTATAAACTATGTGACACACATGTTGCTGGGTCTTTCTGAGTATCCTTGCCTAATTTATACACTGGGGTAACACAGTCAACCCTTTGTACCTGCAGAAGCAACAATCCACAGGATACATGAAGGGCCACTGTAGTCTGTCATTTTATATAAGGGAGTTGAGCATCGTGGAGTTTGGTATATCCACAGAGGGTCTTAGAAACAGGCTTCAGAGGGATGATTACCATTTAATTAGGATTCTCTGAAGGTGAAATGTAATTACCTGAGATCATACAGGTATGGCCAGACAAGGTCTACAACAGAGAAAGCCGTCAATAACCATTGGTACTCTATTCCTCATCCCCACAACCCACCTCTGCAGGAAAATGATTGTCCAGGTCTATGAATAGCCTCTCCATTTTCTGTCTGTAACAGGTATTTGGGTTCTTAAGCAAGGATTCCTTATATCTACAGAGACTCACACACTCATCAAGCTAGAACAGACACAGGACACACTCTTCTCCCTCTCTTAATCACGAGCTACCAACTGAAACAAAAGTTCCTAAATGGTAGAAAAAATACCTCATATGACTACAAAATAGACTTAAGTATACAAGGAACATTAAATACATAAGGGAAGGGTATGGATGTTGTAAATCTACTGTGTTAGGTGCTTTTAATATATATTCTTATATAACCTGCATTATCTTTACGAGAAACATCTTTGCACTTTACAAATAAGTCTGATTCACAGCTTTGCATTTACTCATTCATGTTAAAAATACACCATCTGCCAACTATGGATCTGGTATATCTGAAGCATTTGCTGAATAAAATAGAGTTCTGACCTTGTTAAATCTCAGAATCTAGACAAAGTGATCAATAATAAACAAGTAAACCCTCATAACCTTCGTATACACTATTTAGGATCCCTGGTGGCTCAGAGGTTAAAGCATCTGCCTCCAAAGCGGGAGACCTGGGTTCGATCCCTGGGTCGGGAAGATCCCCTGGAGAAGGAAACAGTAACCCACTCCAGTATTCTTGCCTGGAGAATCCCATGGACGGAGAAGCCTGGTAGGCTACAGTCCACAGGGTCACATAGAGTCAGACACAACTGAGCAACGGAACGGAACCTAATTTGCAGAGTCCCTTATTCAAAACATTATTGAAGACTTGGAGATGGCAATAGCAGAAGCATTAAACCAACCATGGAATGGCACTGGCTAACTGCTCACTTCCCTGTAGCTCAAATGGTAAAGAATCTATCTGCCTGTGAGGCAAGAGACCAGGGTTCAATCCCTGGGTTGGGAATTTCCCCTGGAGAAGGGAATGGCAATCCGCTCCAGTATTCTTGCCTGGAGAATTCCATGGATAGAGAAGCCTGGCGGGCTACAGTCCATGGGGTCTCAAAGAGTCAGACACCACTGAGTGACTAACACAACAGCAACTGCTCACGAAGCCATCCCTGTGCTTTCAAACTGTACTAACAGTGAAGAGAAGCTGAAGTTTTAGTGAGATGGTAGTATACCCACACATGCCTTGGATTCACGTGCTTCCAACTATGACTTCATTCCTTTTTCTTTCTGTCCTCTGCTTCATTACAATTATTTCAAGTTCAGTGATTGTTTTCTTCTTCCTGCTCAAACCTGCTGGTGAATTCTTCTAATGCCTATTTCAAATGTACTTCTCAGGTGCAGGATATCTATTTGGTTCCTTTTTATACTTTCTCTTTAATGATATTCTCTTTTGTTCATACATAATTTTCCTCACTTCCTTAAGCTTATAGGCCACGTTTCCCTTTAGTTTTTTGAACACATTTAAGGAAGTTGTTTTCCAGTTTCCATCTGCTAATCCAATATTTGGACTTCCTCCAGAATGGCTTCTATTTATTTTGTTTCTTCGAATGGCAGTACCTTTCTGATTCATCTTATTTCAAGATTGAACAACTGAAAATTGTAATGACTCTGAAAATCAGTCTCTCCCTTCCCCAGGATCTCCTGGGTTTTTTTTCTGTTCTTTTCATTTGTCTTATCTATTGTTGAATTGCTGCAGTAATCCATTTGTTTAGGAGTTTATTTTCACAGAGACTGTATTCCTTATTATTAGGTTGGTGAAAAAGTAACTTTGGTTTCAGATGGTGAACTTTAAATCATTATAACCTGGCTCACACACATCTTTATTAATCAAAATAGGAACTTTTAGAATCAACACATTTTTGCCAATGAGAAATAAGTTTGATTATTCTTGTAGCATAAAATCCATGCTTCAGGATTTGATGGACTCTTGGTCTGTGTCCTGCTAGTTGTGGAAACCTTTTTCCTACAAAAAGTTGTCAAGGTGCTTGAGAAGTAGTAGTCATTTGGCGAGAAATCAGATGAATATGGTGGATGAGGCAAAACTTTGTAGACCAATTCATTTAACCTTTGAAGTGTTGGTTGTGCGACATGTGGTCAGCAGCTGTTGTGGAGAAGAATTGGGCCCTTCTTGTTGACCAGTGCTGGCTGGAGGTGTTCCAGTTTTCAGTGCATCTCATCAGTTTACTAAGCATACTTCTCAGATGTAATGGTTTCACTGGGATTCAGAAAGCTGTACTGGATCAGACAGGCAGCAAACCACCAAACAGTGACCCTGACCTTTTTTTGGTGTAATTTTGGCTTTGAGATGTGCTTTGGGGATTCTTCTCTGTCCAGTCACTGAGATGGTCATTTCCAGTTGTCGTATAAAATCCACTTTTCATTGCATGTCACAGTTCTATTGAGAAATGGTTTCTTGTTGCATAGAATGAGAGAAGACACCTCAAAATGAGATTTTTTATTTTCGGCCAGCTCATGAGGCACCCATCTACTCAGTTTCCTCACCTTTCCAATCTTCTTCAAATGTCAAATGACCATAGAATGGTCGAAGTTGAGTTCTTTGGCAACTTCTCGTGTAGTTGTAAGAGGATCAGCTTAGATGATGGCTCTCAATTGGCTGTTGTCAACTTCCGATAACCAGCCACTGCACTCCTCATCTTCAAGGCTCTCATCTCCTTTGCAAAACTTCTTGAATTACCACTTTACTGTACATTCATTAGAAGTTCATGGGCCAAATACATTGTTGATGTTGTGAACTGTCTCCACTGCTCAACAGCCCATTTTGAACTCAATAAAGAAAATCACTCAGATTTGCTTTTTGTCTAACATAATTTCCCTAGTCTAAAATAAATATAAAATAACCAGTAATAAGTCATTACCAAAAAGAAAAATATAAGTGAGAAATGCACATTAAAATGATGTATAACATAATCACATTTAAGAATGCATTCCAATGTCAAACAGCAAATTTCAAAAATGGAAAACCAAAATTAATCTTGAACCAACCTAATATGTTTGGTCACTGAAATCTCTGCTCCTGAGCTGTGTTCAGAAATTTTTTAGACCAACACAATTTCCTTGAATGCCAGGAACTGGGAGCGGGGAAGATAGGGGACAGCACGCTATATGATAGGACCCTCTAACACTTAGCCATGCTTGTGCAAATCCTAGGGATCATCCCCAGTGAATATTTACTGTGTTCCCAGGGCTCTGCTGAGCAAAAACCTTGCTCTGAGCTTGCAGATAGCTTTCTAAATTCCCCATACATGAGTGCTTTTGAATGCCTTAAATTGAATTTCTCTTCAGTTTTCCCTCTTTGTTTCAGGTTGGGGTGTGTGTGTGTGTGTACAGGTTAGGGTGTGTGTGTGTGTGCAGGTTGGGTGTGTGTGTGTGTGTGTGTGCAGGTTGGGGTGTGTGTAGGTTGGGGTGTGTGTGTGTGCAGGTTGGGGGGTGTGTGTGTGCAGGTTGGGGTGTGTGTGTGTGTGTGTATGCAGGTTGGGGTGCGTGTGTGTGTGTGTGTATGTGTGCAGGTTGGGGTGTGTGTGTGTGTGTGCAGGTTGGGGTGTGTGTGTGTGTGTGTGCAGGTTGGGGTGTGTGTGTGTGCAGGTTGGGTGTGTGTGTGTGTGTGTGTGTGTGTGCAGGTTGGGGTGTGTGTAGGTTGGGGTGTGTGTGTGTGTGTGCAGGTTGGGGTGTGTGTGTGTGTGTGCAGGTTGGGGTGTGTATAGGTTGGGGTGTGTGTGTGTGTGTGTGTGTGTAGGTTGGGGTGTGTGTGTGTGTGCAGGTTGGGGTGTATGTGTATGCAGGTTGGGGTGCGTGTGTGTGTGTGTGTGCAGGTTGGGGTGTGTGTGTGTGTGTGTGTGTATGTGTGCAGGTTGGGGTGTGTGTGTGTGTGTGTGTGTGTGTACGTACTATGATCTTTTGCCCCAGGTTGCCTCATATCTCTGCATTCTTTTTAAGCAATGTCTACCTTTCTTCTGCCCAGACAGAATTGTGATTCTGAGTTAGGTGAAACAGAGTTAAGTGCCTTAATTCAGTCCTTCAGGTAGTCTCAGACAGAACAAACATGCAAAATAATTTGTAGACAGAAGGTTTTCTCTGCTGTCTTGGAACCAGGGACCATGGCTTCATACTGGGAACAGGGACTGACATCTTTTAAGACTGCCACTGAGCTATAGTTGGTGTGGGATGAAGGCAAGTAAAACTGACACAGAGCGTTCCTGCTATTTTGACGTTGCCTTTTTCTTTATTCAGAATTAACTTGGTTGCCATAAGTCTTTAACATTTTCCAAAATTCTGACAAAGTTGGTTCTAACAGTTTCTGCTTGTTTTCTGATATTTCTGTGGAAGTAAAGAAACTTGGAGCTGCTTACTAAACTGTTTGCTGACATCAAGCTGCCTAAGTTCTAACAGTCCCTCCTGGAGATTCAGATGCAGTCTAAAGTTGGAGAGATATTAACCTAAAAAGACACTAAATTAGAAACTAACCATTGACCATATATTATATCTTATGAAATCCTTACAGAGACCAAGGTGAAACTCTCATCTAGATCATCAATACATGCCACCTATGTCAGTGCATTCAAATTTGAATCTTCAAACCTACAGATCAAAACCAGTGAGAAAGCCTTTAAAAAACCTATAAATTTCCAAACCAAGGGGCAGCCCCAAGATGGCAGAGGAATAGGATGGGGTGACCACTTTTTCCCCAACAAATTCATCAAAAGATCAGTTGAATGTTGAGCAACTTCCACAAAACAACTCCTGAAGTGACCCCAAACTGCCCACAACAGCTCCAGAGAAATTCCTAGATATATTTTCACTATTATCACTTTTTAATTTAAAAAATAAAAAGTTCTTTATAATTCCTTTGACTTTCATTTTAATAGCCTACTTCAAAAAAACACTATTGTTTAAATTAAATTCCACATTGTGTTTTAATTTTTGAGATTGATTTTGTTTTGTATTTTTATATTGTATTTTTGAGCATCTAACCTCTATTCTAAGTTTTTAATCTCTGCTTTTTGATATCTGTTATCAATTTTGTGCCATTAAGAATCAAATCTTCAGTATCCATTTTCACTTAGAGATTTGATTACTGGCTTGATTGCCGTCTCCCCTTTTGACTCTCCCTTTTCTCCTCCAAGTCATCTCTGTCTGCTTTCTCCCTCTTCTCCATATAAATCAGTGAATCTCTCTGGGTGTTCCAGGCTGAGACAAGCACTTATGAATTTGATCACTGGCTAGATTGCTCTCCCCGCTTTTGACTCTCCCTTTTCTCTTCCTGGTCATCTCTATATCCCCCTTCCTTCTCTATTCTACATAACTGTGAATCTCTCTGGGTATTCCTGACTGTGAATAATTGTTTCACCATTAACCTAGGGGTTTTATCTTTTGTGCTTTATGGATAGAGAAGTCTTGAGGACTGAAAGTCAGAGGCAGGAGGCTTAACTCCAGAACTTTAGGACATCAAAGAACTCCTGACTCCAGGGAACACTAATAGGCAAGAGCTCACCCAAAAGTCTCCATACCTACACTGAAACCAAGCTCCACCCAAAGCCAACAAGTCCCAATGCAAGACACATTACACTAATTCTCGAGCAAAACAGGAACACAACCCTGAACATTAAAAGACAGCTGCCCAAAGCCATGCCAAACCCATAAACACCCCAAAACTCACTACTGGACACTTCATTGCACTCCAGAGAGAAGAGATCCAGCTCCACCCACCAGAACACAGATGCAAGCTCCCTCAACCAGGAAACCTTGACTAGCCACTGGTCCAACCCCACCCACAGGGAGCAGACTCCACAATTAAGAGGAATCATGAACATCCAGCCTGCAGAAAGGGTATCCCAAACACAGCAATCTAAACAAAATGAAAAGTCAGAGAAATATTCGGCAGGTGAAGGAACATGATAAAAACCCTCAAAACCAAACAAAAGAGGATATAGGGGAAAAAGTTTTCAGAATAATGATAGTAAAAATGATCCAAAATCTTGAAAACAAAAGGAGTTACAGATAAATAGACTGGCAAGAAATGCTTAACAAGGACCTCGAAGAAATAAAGAAGAATTGATCAATAATGAACAGTTATAACTGAGATTAAAAGCACTCTGGGGGGAACCATCTGTCTAGTCAAGGATATGGTTTTTCCTGTGGTCATATATGGATGTGAGAGTTGGACTGTGAAGAAATCTGATCGCCAAAGAATTGATGCTTTTGAACTGTGGTGTTGGAGAAGACTCTTGAGAGTCCCTTGGACTGCAAGGAGATCCAACCAGTCCATTCTAAAGGAGATCAATCCTAGGTGTTCATTGGAAGGATTGATGCTAAAGCTGAAACTGCAATACTTTGGCCACCTCATGCGACGAGTTGACTCACTGGAAAAGAGTTTGATGCTAGGAGGGATTGAGGGTGGGAGGAGACGGGGACGACAGAGAATGAGATGGCTGGATGGCATCACTGACTCGATGGACATGAGTTTGAGTGAACTCCGGGAGTTGGTGATGGACAGGGAGGCCTGGCGTGCTGTGATTCATGGGGTTGCAAAGAGTCGGACACGACTGAGCGACTGAACTGAACTGAACTGGAGGGAACCAGCAATAGAGTAACTAAGGCAGAAGAGAGGATAAGTGAGGTGGAAGATAGATTGGTGGAAATAATGAAGCAGAGAGGATAAAAGAAATGAGGACAACTTCAGAAATGAGGAAATGTTTAACACCCCAACATTTGAATCATAGGTGTCCCAGAGGAAGAAGACAAAAAGAAAGGTCATGAGAAAATACTTGAAGAGATAACAGTTGAAAACTTTTCTAAAATGAGGAAGGGACTATCTACCCAAGCCTAAGAAACCCAGAGAGGCCCAAACAGGATAAACTCAAGGCAAAACACCCCAAGACACATATTAATCAAACTAACAAAGATCAAGGGGCTTCCCTGGTGGCTCAGAGGTTAAAGCGTCTGCCTCCAATGCGGAAGACCCGGGTTTGATCCCTGGGTCGGGAAGATCCCCTGGAGAAGGAAACGGTAACCCACTCCAGTATTCTTGCCTGAAGAATCCCATGGACGGAGAAGCCTGGTAGGCTACAGTCCACAGGGTCGCAAAGAGTCGGACACGACTGAGCGACGGAACGAACGAACAAACAAAGATCAAACACAAAGAGAAAATATTAAAAGCAGGAAATAACACACAAGGGGATCCCCATATGGACAACAGCTGAACTATCAATAGAAACTCTTCAGGCCAGAAGGGAAATGACTGGATATAGTTAAAGTGATGAAAGAGAAAAATCTACAGCCAAGATTACTCTACCCAACAAGGATCTCCTGCAGATATGAAGGAGAAATCAAAAGCTCTACAGACAAGCAAAAGCTGAGAGAATTCAACACCACCAAACTAGCTCTTCAACAAATACTAAAGGATCTTCTCTAGACAGGAAACACAGAAAAGGTTTATTAAAAAAATGAACCTGAAACAACAAAGTAAATGGTAATGGGATCATCCTTATCAATAATTACGTTAAATGTAAGTGGGTTAAATGCTCCAACCAAAAGACAAAAACTGGCCGAATGGGTACAAAAACAAGACCCCTATATATGCAGTCCACAGGAGACCCACCTCAAACCTAGGGACATATACAGACTGAAAGTGAGGGGCTGGAAAGATATTTCTTGCAAATGGAGATGAAAGGAAAGCAGGAGTAGCAATACTCAGATAAAATAGACTTTAAAATAAAGACCATGATAAGAGACAAAGAAGGACACATAATGATCAAAGGATCAATCCAAGAAGAAGATATAACAATTATAAATATATATGCACCCAATGTAGAAGTATCTCAATACATAAGACAAATGCTAAGAGGGATGAAAGGGGAAATTAACAGTAAGAGAACAATAGTAGGGGACTTTAATACCCCACTAACACCTATGGATAGAGGAACCAAAGAGAAATTAGCAAGGAAACACAAGTTAAATGATACAATGGGCCAGTTAGACCTAATTTATAACTACAGGGCATTTCACCCAAAAACAATGCATTTCACCTTTTTCTCAAGTGCACACGGAACATTCTCCAGGATAGATTATATCATAAATATGACATAAATCACAGCAAGATCCTCTATGACCCACCTCCCAGAGTAACGGAAGCAAAAACACAAATAAACAAATGGGACCCAATTAAAATTATAAGCTTTTTCGCAACAAAGGAAACTATAAGCAAGGTGAAAAGACAGCCTTCAGAATGGGAGAAAAAGAAAGCAAATGAAACAACTGACAAAGAATTAATCTCAAAAACATACAAGCTGCTCATGCAGCTCAATACCAGAAAAATAAATGACCAAATCAAAAAGTAGGCCAAAGATCTAAACAGACATTTCTTCAAAGAGGACATACAGATGGCTAACAAACACATGAAAAGGTGCTCAACATCACTCATTATCAGAGAAATGCAAATCAAAACTACAATGAGGTACCATCTCACGCTAGTCAGAATGACTGCTATCAAAATGTCTACAAACAATAATGCTGGAGAGGGTGTGGAGAAAAGGGAACCCTCTTACACTGTTGGTAGGAATTCAAACTAGTACAGCCACAATGGAGAACCGTGTGGAGATTCTTTAAAAAACTAGAAATAGAACTGCCATATGACCCTGCAATCCCACTGCTGGGCATACACACTGAGGAAAACAGAATCGAAAGAGACACACGTACTCCAATGTTCATTGCAGCACTGTTTACAATAGCCAGGACATGGAAGCAACCTAGATGTCTATCAGCAGACAAATGAATAAAGAAATTGTGCTACATATACACAACGAAATATTACTCATCTATAAAAAAATGCATTTGAGTTAGGTCTATGAGGTGGATGAAACTGGAGCCTATTATACAGAGTGAACTAAGAAAGAGAAACACCAATACAGTATATTAATGCATATATATGGAATTTAGAAAGATGGTGACAACAAAATCCTATATGCAAGACAGTAAAAGAAACACAGATGTAAAGAACAGACTTTTGAACTATGTGGAAGAAGGTGAGGGTGGGATGATTTGAGAGAATAGTATTGAAACATGTATATAACCATATGTAAAATAGACGACCAGTGAAAGTTCGATGCATGAAGCAGTGCACCCAAAGCTGGTGCTCCGGGACAACCCAGAGGGTTAGGGTGGGGAGGGAGGTGGGAGGGGGGTTCAAGATAGGGGGACACATGTGCACCCATGGCTGATTCATGTCAATGTATGGCAAAAACTACCACAATACTGTAAAGTAATTAACCTCCAATTAAAACAAAATAAATTTTTAAAATTTAAATAAATAAATAGATTCTCAGACCCTATACTTCAGATTCTCAACATAGGAATTTGAATATTAAAGTCTCCCTCACATAATTCTGACCCTTTTCAGGACTGGGAAATAGCTGCTGCCCTTCGTTACAGACCCAAAGTCCCTAAGAAAAGTGTAGGTTCACCAGCAGTTCAGTTCAGTTCAGTCGCTCAGTCGTGTCCAACTCTTTGCGACCCCATGAATCACAGCACACCAGGCCTCCCTGTCCATCACCAACTCCCGGAGTTCACTCAAACTTATGTCCACAGAGTCAGTGATGCCATCCAGCCATCTCATTCTCTGTCGTCCCCTTCTCCTCCCGCCCCCAACCTTTCCCAGCATCAGAGTCTTTTCCAGTGAGTCAACTCGTGGCCAAAGTATTGCAGTTTCAGCTTTAGCATTAGTCCTTCCAATGAACACCCAAGACTGATCTCCTTTAGAATGGACTGGTTGGATCTCCTTGCAGTCCAAGGGACTCTCAAGAGTCTTCTCCAGCACCACAGTTCAAAAGCATCAATTCTTCAGCGATCAGCTTTCTTCACAGTCCAACTCTCACATCCATACATGACCACGGGAAAAACCATAGCCTTGACTAGACAGACCTTGGTTGGCAAAGTAATGTCTCTGCTTTTTAATATACTATCAAAGTTGGTCATAACTTTCCTTCCAAGGAGTAAGCGTCTTTTAATTTCCTGGCTGCAATCAGCATCCGCAGTGATTTTGGAGCCCAAAAAAATAAAGTCTGACACTGTCTCCACTGTTTTTCCGTCTATTTTTATCTAGCAACAAAAAAAGAAACAGCATTAAATGAGAGCTAGTTTGGAGCAGAGACACTTTGGCGAATTTCTGTTGATTCTTGGATACATGGAAAAATCATAGAACATGAAAAAAAATCACACGTATGTATATAGATATATGTACTTACTTTTACATGTGTGTGAATTATCTCTGTAAAAATTGTCACTTTTTTATTTTGAATATTTATGATGCACAAAAGGGTTGAAACCAATCTACAGCAAATACCTGTGAATTTACCACCCACCTTAAATAAAATATTATCACTATAGTTGAAGCCTTCTGGATACCCATCCCTAATAAATTCCCATTTCTTCCTCTTAGAAGCTAAACTAGTCTGAATTTAAACTTATCATTCCCATGTCTTTATCTTTTCACACATCAGTTCAGTTCAGTTGTTCAGTTGTGTCCAACTCTTTGCAACCCCATGGACTGCAGCACACCAGGCTTGCTTGTCCATCACCAACTCTCGGAGCTTACTCAAACTCACGCCCATTGAGTCAGTGATGCCATCCAACCATGAATGTATAAATAAGCAACATATAGGATTGTTTTGCATTTTTAAACATATAAATGATTTAATACCATAATTTTCTTCCACACCTTGCTTTTTCATTCAACATTATATTTGCAATTCATCAATTTTTATTCAATTTCTAAGATTTTAATGTTTACCACAATTTAAATATTCTAATGATGGACAGCTTGGTTTGTCTTTAAGTTTTTGAAATTGAAAAAAAAAAATGATCCTGTGATAATGCTTGTACATATCTCCTTGGGTACATGAGTTTCTTTAATAGAGAAACATGGAAAGAAGAGTTTGTTAAGTGTTTATACCTAGAAGTTGGGTTCCTCTGTCATAAGCTGTGCACATCTTCAACTTTATAAAAAACCTCCCTAATTGCTCTCTGTAGCTGTTCTATCAGTTCAAATTTCCACTACAGTGAACACATGACAACTATCTCCTTCACACTTAACATTGTTGGTTTGGGTTTTTTTTTTCCTTTTTGTTACAATGATGGCTAAGAAATGTGCATGTGTGCTCAATCACGGCCCACTCTTTGTGACCTCAAACTGTAGCCGGCCAGGCTCCTCTCTCCATGGGATTTTCCAGGCAAGAATATTGGAATGAATGAGTTGCCATTTCCTACTCCAGGGGATCTTCAGAACCAGGGATCTAAACCACATCTCCTACGTTGACAGGCAGATTCTGTACCACTCTGTCACCTGGGAATCCCAGCTAAGAAACAGTATCTCCTAATGGTTCCAATTTGCATTTCCAAGATAACTATTGAAATGGAATTCCTTTAAATACGACCATTCGCTTCCACTTTGGGGGACTGCCTTTTATATATATTTTGCTAGATTTCTTATTGAGTTATGAGAGTCTTGATTTGTAGCATTTCTTTAATGAATATTATTCAATATTTCTTTGCTAACTGATCATTGTTGCCAAGATTATCTTTCATGAACAGATCTTTTTGTTCTATATATTAAACTTATCAATATTTCCTTAATGGTTCTGTATTTTTTGATCTTAAGAAATTGTTCTCTACTCCAAAAACATAAAGATTTGCTTCTATTTGTCTTCTAAAAACTCTTAAAGTTTTAATGTTTAGGTATTTAAGTTAATTCTAAGTGTTAATTGTTTTTCAGATATGGTATGCAAATAAATATTTAAAGCTTTTCCTGTCACTATACACAAAAATCAATCCTATCAATTTATATATATATGAAATATTTAGTTAACTGAGTTTCCTAAACATTTATCAATGAATACATCCTCTCATCATGTATCAGATATGCCATTTCAAGTTTCCAAGTTGCCATATATAATGGAACAGTATCTTTCTGACTTCTCCATCTGTTCTATTGACTCATATGCCACTTCTTGCACTATAAGATTCCTATGAGTTTCTTATAAGCCTTTATATCTAAAACAGCAAGTCCCTCTTCCTTTTTCTTCTTCAGAACTGTCTTCATTATTCTGGTTCTTTAATCCTCCACAGGGCTTCCCTGGCGGCTCAGACAGTAAAGAATCTTTACCACCTGCAATGTAGGAGACCCAGTTTGATCCCTGAGTGAGGAAGATTCCCTGGAGAAGAGAATGGCTACCCACTCCAGTATCCTCGTCTGGAGAATTCCATTGACAGAGGAGCCTGGTATGTTACAGTCCATGGTATCGCAGAGTCGGACACAACTGAGAAACTAACACTTTCACTTTTCTTTCTTCAATCTTCTACATAAATTTTAAAATCAGCTTATAGATTCCATCAAAAAAAAAAATCCTGTTGGAAATTCATTACAAGTTAACTGAATCTACAGATCAATTTGGGAAGAATTGTGTTTACTATTTAAAACCTTCTTCTCTAGGAACATGATATATCTCTTCCAATTTAAATGTTCTTTAATATAGTTTTTAATAGAATTTTATAATTTGCTTCATAACTGTCATACATATATTTGATTTCATTTGTTCTTAAGTACCTATACATTGTTATTATAAACAAAATATTATATCTAACTGCATTTTTGTTGTTCCTGCTGCAAATTTCATTCAGTAATGCAGCTGACTTTGTTTTTTGATTTTGTATTTACTCAAATAAAGTGAAAACTTTTGTTTATACAAAAAGAGTATCCAAAAAAACCCAATAGAAGTGTCCAGTCTTTCTGAACTCTCTTGGCAATTTTAATAATTCATGAATCCAATTTTTGTAGACTATTACATACTTTGTGAATAAGTATATTTTTCTTTTTCATAATCCTAAAGGTTTTAACTTACTTTGCTGGTAAGGACCTACAGTAAAGTGTTGAAAAGAAACATGGTAATAGAGATTCCTACATGATTTCTGACTTCAGCAGGAATCTTCTTAATATTTAAACCATAAGTGTGATGTTTCTACGTGTTTTCTTCACGTACTTTTTATCAGCTTAATGTTTTCTTCTATTCTGATTTTGCTAAGAATTTTTTTTTGTCATGAATCAGTAATGAATTTTATGTAGTGTTTTTTTCTGCCTCTTGAGATAACCACAGAGATGAACAAATATTCTGATGATGAAAACAGATTTACGTTATTGATTGGAATAACCAACAGGCTCTCTCTCTCTTTCAGACACACATACACAGATACACTCAGTTTGCTAATATTTTGTTTAAACATGTTAATCTGTGTTCAAAAGTAAATTAGCTTGTACAATTTCTTGTGTAGTCCTTGTCTAGTTTACAAATCAAAGTAACTCTATCCTCATAAAGTGAGATGGGTAGTGTTTTCACTTATTTTCTCCTCTGGAAGAGTTTATATAAAACAAGAGATGCTTCCTTGGGTGTAATACAGCTCCCTTGTATAACTGTCTGAACCCAGTGCTTATTTGGTGGAAAGACATCGTCAACTGCAAAAATGGTCACAGTCCTTTGCTCTTTGCTGGTTCCATGCTCTGTGTAATGAGAATTTGTAGCGTATCTCATCAAAAGGCAGAGTCTATTTCCCATACTCTTAAATCTGGCCTTGTAACTTATTTTGGCCAGTAAAATGCAGAAAAATAATGGGCAAGTTTCAAGTGCAGGCTTCAAAAGGCCGTTCAAAGTTTTGCTCCAGCTCTAGAAACCCTTATCAGCAATCATGTTAACAAAACTGGGCTAGACTATAACATGTAGCAGAGATAAACCAAACTAAACATTCTAGAACAGTCAGCTCCTAGAAAACCTAGCAGCTGACCAAAGATGCCACAAATGAACTCACTGAGAATGTAAGAACCAGTCAGCAAAGCCCAGCCCAAATTGCCAATGCACAAAATTCTGAACCGCACAAATGGTTGCTGTTTCAAGCTGCTGAGATTCAATTTGTTATGCATCAAAAGCTAACTGATACAATATATAGATTTTAAAACATAAATTTCTTATGATATGTTAATGATTCCAAGACAATCTGGGTTTTTCATTTCTTCAACCCATTTTGATGATGTAGATATTAAGGAATTATTCATTTTCTCTAGTTTTCTATTTCATTGGCACAAAACTATTAATAATTAATTACTATTGGTTTTATTTTCATAGTGTTTTGTGCATGCATTTGTTATTCACATTGGGTTTTTTTTAGTGTTTTTTTTTTTTATTGGAGGCTAATTATTTTACAATATTATATTGGTTGGTTTTGCCATACATTGACATGAATCCACCCCGGGTGTACATGAGTTTCCCTTCCTGAACCCCCCTCCCACCTCCCTTCTCCCCTTATCCTCACTCTGGGTCATCCCTGTGCACCAGCCCGGAGCATCCTGTATCATGCATCGAACCTGGACTGGTGATACGTTTCACATTTGATAATATACATGTTTCAATGCCATTCTTCCAAATCATCCCACCCTCACCCTCTCCCACAGAGTCCCAAAGACTGTTCTATACATCTGTGTCTCTTTTGCTGTCTCATATACAGGGTTATCATTTCCATCTTTCTAAATTCCATATATATGCGTTAATATACTGTATTGGTGTTTTTCTTTCTGGCTTACTTCACTCTGTATAATAGGCTCCAGTTTCATCCACCTCATTAGGACTGATTCAAATGCATTCTTTTTAATGTCACATTGGTTTTTATACTTTCTCCCATTTTCTTCTTGCTCAAACTTCCAGATGTTTAGCCTGAGTCATCGTTTTCTGAAAAGGTTACCTTTTTTTTCTCCAGCTATTATTAAGATCTTCTCTGCATCCTTGGGTGTTCTGCTATTCTGCTAATACATCTAGATTAGGCTTTCTATCTATCCTCATTTGTGTAACAGATTATCAAAATGATCCAAAATTCTTCCATTCCTTGTATCCATATTCCAGCAATGTTATATTGCAGAATAGTTCAAGAGATGAAGTCTATTTATTTACCCCTTGCTACTAGATTTGGTCATATGACTTTCTTTGGGCAATAAATTATTAGCAAATGTGATCAAGCAGAGCCTTAAAATGCACTAGAATTCTAAGGCATCTGACAAAATGCAGTATCCTTTCATGATAGAAACATCCAAACTGGGCATAGAAAGAACATAGTCCAACGTAATAAAGGCCATAGTCAACATCATACTCTATAGTCAATGATTGAACACTCTTACTCAAAGATCAGGAATAAATACTGGGTGTCTATTCTCACCATTCCTATTCAACATAGTACTCGAAGCCCTATATAGAGCAATCAGGCAAAAAAATAAAAAAGGGAACAAAAGGTTTCCAAATTGGAAATGAAGAAATAAAATGTAACTACTTGTAGATATGATCTTATACACAGAAAACTCCAAAACTCCACCAAAACACTATTAGAACAAATCAATGAAAGTCTGTAAAATTGTAAGGCACATAACCAAAATATAAAAAAAAAAATCAGCTGCATTTCTATACACTGACAAGAAAATACTCAAAAAAGAAATAAAAAAACCTCATTAACAATAGCATCTGCTGCTGCTACTGCTAAGTCACTTCAGTCATGTCCGACTCTGTGTGACCCCATAGACGGAAGCCCACTGGGCGCCCCCTTCCCTGGGATTCTCCAGGCAAGAACACTGGAGTGGGTTGCCATTTCCTTCTCCAATGTGTGAAAGTGAAAAGTGAAAGTGAAGTCGCTCAGTCGTGTCCGACCCTTAGCGACCCCATTGGACTGCAGCCTACCAGGCTCCTCCATCCATGGGATTTTCTAGGCAAGAGTACTGGAGGGGCTTGCCATTGCCTTCTCCTAACAATAGCATCAAAACTAATAAAATAACTTAGGAATAAATTTAAGGATGTGAAAGATCTGTACACTGAAAACTACAAGACTGCTTAAAAACCTGAAAAAGACACACATGAATGGAAACATATCCCATTTTCATGGATCAAAATAATTACTACTATTAAAATCCCTCACTACCCAAAGTCATCTGTAGATTCAATGCAATCCCTATGTAAATCCAAAAGGCATTTTTCACAGATACTGGAAAAAAAATCCCCAAATTTGTCCAAGCCAAATAGGTATCGTAAGACCCCAAATAGCCAAGGTAATCTTGAGAAAGAAGAACAAAGTTGGAGGCACCATACTTTCTGATTTCAACTTGTACTACAAAGCTATAGTAATCAAAACAGTATGATACTAGCCAAAAGTAGATACATAATCCAATGAAACAGAATTGGGAACCCAAAAGTCAATCCTTGCATATATGGACAACTAATATTTGCAAATCACAGAGCTGATAAGTGGTTAATATCTGATATATACAAAGAACACATACAAAGCAATAGCAAGAGAAAGTCTGACTTTAAAATGGGCAGAGGAACTGAATAGACATTTCTCCAAGGAAAGCATACATTTATACCCCCAACAAAACAATTTTAAGAAGAAGATATGTTATGTATGGGTATGTGTACACATACAGAGTAGAATATTATTCAATCATGAGAAAAAATATCCTGCCATTTGCAACAACACGAATGGACCTTGAGGGCATTATGAAAAGTGAAATAGGTCAGATAGAGGAATACAAATAATGCATGATTTCACTTATATGTGGACTCTAAAAACCTGATTCATAGACACAAAGAGCAGAATGATAGTTGCCAGGGTTTAGGGGAAGTGGGGGGAATGGACACATGTTGGTCAAAGGATACCTTCCACTTAAAATATGAATAAGTTCTGGGGATCTAATTACAGCATAGTGATCACAGCAAACAATACTGCACTATAAACTTGAAAGCTGCTGAGAGTAATCTTAAATGTTCTCACCATGAAAAAAGAAATGGCAATTATGTTATGTGATGGAAGTGTTAGACAACATTGTGGTGGAAATCATTTTGCGATATATAACGTGTCAAACTGATGTACACCTTATACATAATGCTGTATGTCATTGACATCTCAATAAAGTTGGAACAGATAAGCAGATTAAAAGAAAAAAGGAATAAACTTAAATATCTAACTCTTTAGTATTGGCAGACACCCCTTTGGTTTTCATTTCCCTTCATATATTTAGCCTCTAAGGATCTCCCTTCTTGTAAGTGCAATGACAAATCTTAAAAGATTTTTGTTCTATTTTATACAACATTTACAGGCATTTTGAAGCAAAAGGATTTCACAAATATCTAGTCTACCATATGGCCAGAAGCAAAATTCTGCCATTCTATTGAAGTACAAGACTATCTTAAAATTTCATGATGTTTTTTTAACTTTTTCAATTCGCTTTATCAACTGAGTCCTAATGCTTCTATGAAGCACAATAATGCAGTTATTGTATTACACTCTTTATAGACAGGAAATCCAAAACTGATGGAAGTTGAGTCATTCCTTATTGTTTATCTAAACTAGACATCTACCCCAAAACTGAATTAATCAAGATTTTTGAGGATGAAAAGGAACTTGAAGATTACCTTAAATCTCCCAGAAGTAGAGCAACAAGAAACAGTTTGAGGATTATTTACATTATGGATCATCCATAACCGACAGTAGACTCAAGTGTGTGACCTTGGGCAAGTCATTGAAGTCTCTGTCTAATCTCAAAACACCCACATCATAGAACTGCTGTGACAATTAAGTGAGTACATTCACATCAAGCACATAGAATAGCATGTTGCAAAAAGTAGAAGGTAGTGCTTACTTTGAATAAACCATGCTTTTGGTTGCGCTGACCAAGCCATAAATTGCTTCCAGCGGGAAGGTTGGTCTCAGGAGGGTCTATCACACGTTCATAAATCCTGTAGGAGCAAAGAACACAGTTAGTAATAAAGAGGTGCAAAGCAGAACCCAAAGGTACATACATATTGTAGGAAGTGCTCGTGGCATTTGCTGCTGGTATAGAGATGGAGGCAACATGGGGTACATTTTAGGTGATAGGTGACAGGTGACACAATCAGAGATCTGTTCCTGACAACACTTGGAAACATTATCTGGGCCCCTCCCAGCTTTCTATCTGGGCTCCTTTTGCAGAGGAAGAAGAAAGAGGGTAACATTTTTGCATGTCTACTCTGAGTAATGAATTTTATATAACCTCCGAGTAAAGTGGTTTTACCCATTTCTCAGGCGAGAATGTTGAGGTTCAGAGACCATAAAGAAGCCAACCAAGACAGCCAGAGAAGAGAAAAGTTGGGATGACAATCTATCTGGCCTGGCTGTGAAGCCCATGCACCCTCCTCTGTGCTCTACAACTCTCTGACAGCTTTATCCAGCTGCTACTTATTTCTACAGTAATCTCCCAGACCCCATCTAAACAACTGAGGAGCAGCTGCCCACATGATAATGAGCTTCCTCTACAAAATCAAGTAAATAAAATCATCATCCAATGAACAAATATTTATTGAGCATTTCTTTATGCTTCAAGCTCCTTATAAGGCAACAGAAGATAAAGCAATAAACCAGACATACAAAGTCCTGTCCTCATAGAGTAAAAGAAAAAACTCTGCACAAGAAGAAAAATCTTCATGTGATACATGAAGACACAGAACTAATACAGAGAAAACAACCATCCCGGGATCTTTGCAGGCACTGACAAAACCTACTAAACAAGCAAACTGTCTCAGTTACTCTGCCTTCCCAAGCTCCATGTTCGGTTCAGTTCAGTCGCTCAGTCGTGTCCGACTCTCTGCGACCCCATGAATCACAGCATGCCAGGCCTCCCTGTTCATCACCAACTCCCGGAGTTCACTCAAACTCATGTCCATAGAGTCGGTGATGCCATCCAGCCACTGTTTGTCAATAACAAATCCGGAAATTTGTGCTCTCTTTAGAAACAGTCCCTGCAAACACCAGCTGACCAAAGGCCTCCACCTCACCTCTGGCAAGTACCTTCCAGCACCTGAATATTGAGAAGGGAAAGGAAGAGCTCAACTATGACTTGAACCTGTCTCCTTAGATGCAGGAGACATTTACATCTCTGGGACTGCCTCTTGCCAGAAGGTTCTGAATTTCTCCAGCAGCTTTCAATAGTAAAGTGCAGAAGAACTGGAGGACTGTCCAGTTACATCAAGGCCAGTGAATTATTGCAAGGCTGATGCAGCTGGGATCTATCACACTGCAGCCTTATGCTTATGTCTTAGCCACATCATCCATTACTCTCCTGTTTTCCAAAAATATACACAAGGTATTCAATTGACAAAGCTCTAAATATATCAGGTCTGCCGGGAGCCAGCGAGGGAAATCCTACCTGTGGCAAAGGTCAACTGGGGAAGAGGCCTGACGGGCAAAGGCTAATCAGGGCTCAAGGAACCCCCTGGACTTACCTGAGCATCTACCCCAAAGAAAACTGGAGTCTGACTGCTTTACTATCTTACGCCTCTTACCAAGTCCTCTAATACTTACAGGGGCTTCCCCCCAACCACCTTTCTCTGAAAACATTAATTCAGAGCTGTAGTTTAAAAGTTCTCCTCGGCTTAATAGGAGTGTTCCAATCCAAGCCCCTCTGATAGCTTTCTAACTTGCATGACAAGTTTGTCTGGGCTCTTACAACTATGAATGTGACTGTTTATAGCCTCCCAGCCATGCAAGGACAGAAAGCCTAATATTCTAAAATACAGGAATCTGTTGAAGAAGTTAAAATCATTAGAGTAGTACTAAAAAAGATTTCATTGTTGAATCAATGCTTGCTGCAAAGTTTCCTCTATCTATTGTATCCTTGGAAATATATTAATCACATATAGAGAATATAAGTAGTAGCCTTTGATTTAACCACAGCAGATCTTAAGTTAATAAATTCCTTTCTTGCAGCTCACTACACCGGTGCCTTATAGGAATGTAACTTTGTTATGTGTCTAGCACCTAACTTTAGGAAAGTCACCTTAAAAGAAAAGTCTTTTACTTGCTAACTAACCTATTGTTAGGAGAGAGGGCTATAAACTGTTAGCAGGCCCCCTGGCCAGAAGATGATGTAAACCACCTAAAAACTTTTATCACGAGATATACAAAAATAAGCCCTGATCCTGATAAGGGTCAAGACTGCTGACCCCACGTGATTTTGGTGTGAATCTATACCTCCCTTTCTTTGTTTCTTATGCGCATAACTTAGGGTATAAAAGCAGCACTGGAAAATAAATTTTTGGGCCTTGCTCACTGAAGCTTGGTCTCCCCGTGTCGTTCTTTCTCTTTTTCCATCCTTTTCTCTATTCTCCTTTTTCTGGTTGAGATCCTTGGAGCGCTGGGCCCTCTGAGTTTACTTATCTGCCTGGGCTTCTAAGACCCACTCGAGGGGGTGCCCTGGTGGGGTGCCTCAAGTGATTCGAGAGGGCGCCTGCGGCCTACGTAAACAGAGCAAGCCCCGTGCTGGGGTTTTATTGGTTTCCAGCGTAAACCAAGGAATCATCAGCCCCTGTCTCTCTCTCTCTCTCTCTGACGCCGACGCCGTTCATCCCGAGGATACCCTGGGTCATATCGGGGCTGGACCCCGATACAGGTCTTTCTCTACTAATTGTCTTTCTGTTATAAATGGAGGCTCAAAACATAAGCAAGGTAAATAAGTTTCCCTAAAAGATAGTCTGTGTTTTCTCCACAACAATGCATCCTTCTTTTTCTGTTAGAAGGAACCATTTAAGATGAAGCAATGTGTCTAAACTGCCTTAATACAAGATGCTATATACTTCCTTTAAAAAGTTTTCTTTCCTAATATTAGTGGAAAACTAGAAACAAGCCAAATTTACAACAACAGAGAAACTCATACATTATCAAGTAGATCAGCTTGATAGAATTTACGACAGTCATTAAGAGTGATAAATATGCAGGTTATGAAATATGGGGAAGTATATACAAAATAATTTCACCAGAGGAAAGGGGAATGCAAGATTATTTATGCACTATGGAGATAATGATGCAAAAATTATATTCAATGTTGGTGAGTTTCAGAGGAGGCCAGAGAGAAATGAAAATCGCTATATTTAGGTGAAGAGGCAGAGCATAATTTTCCATGAGGTGGTTTCACTAAACAGTTGAAAGTGTTGTCAACCTATTTATCTTAACCTTCATTTTAAACATCTGCATCTGTCATAGTGAGAATAGTTTTCCATCCAAATGCCTTCTTTTTGGTTTTCAAAATGCTAGAAGGTAAGCTTAAAGGAGTAAAGGAGGGGGCTTTATCTAATGTTTACTAAGTCTATTAAAGAAGGAAAAATCAGAAAGATCAACTCCCTCTCCTGCTCTCTCTTCCACAAACACACTACTTCCCTGGGCTTCAGAAACCCTTGAAGAAGCAAACATTTGAGGCCACTATCATAAAGAGGTGGCAACCCAAGGCACATGAGCCAAAGGGGCAAGCTGACTCCCGTGTCCTACAGTCCTGTCAGGATCTGCTATTCATGCCAAGGGAAGTCAGCACTGCTGCCTTCCTGGAAGACCCACCTATTCATTTGGATCAAAGAGCTCCAAGCAGCAGACACAGTCCACAGATTGCATACAGGCCAAGCAAATAGAGACAGCTTAAAAACAGTATTAAACTGACATAAAAAACCCACACAGAGGATATCTTCAGTTCAGTTGAGTCTCTCAGTCGTGTCCGACTCTTTGCAGCTACATGGACTGCAACACGCCATGCCTCCCTGTCCATCACCAACTCCTGGAACTTGCTCAAATTCATGTCCATCGAGTCGGTGATGCCATAACCATCTCATCTTCTGTCATCCCCTTCTCCTGTCTACAATTTTTCCCAGAATCAGGATCTTTTCCAATGAGTCAGTTCTTTGCATCAGGTGGCCAAAGTATTGTAACTTCAGCATCAGTCCTTCCAATGAATATTCAGGACTGATTTCCCTTAGGATAGACTTGTTGGATCTCCTTGCAGTCCAAGGGACTCTCAAGTGTCGTCTCCAACACCACAGTTTAAAGGCATCAATTCTTTGGTGCTCAGCTTTCTTTATGGTCCAACTCTCACATCCATACATGATTACTGGAAAAGCCATAGCATTGACTAGATGGACCTTTGTCAGCAACGTCTCTGATATTTAATATGCTGTCCAGGTTGATCATTAATCTTCTTCCAAAAGCAAGTGTCTTTTAATTTCATGACTGCAGTCATCATTTGCAGTGATTTTGGAGTCCAACAAAATAAAATCTGTTACTTTTTCCATTGTTTCCCCATCTATTTGCATGAAGTGATGGGAGTGGATGCCATGATTTTAGTTTTTTGAATGCTGAGTTTTAAGCCAATTTTTCACTCTCCTCTCTTATTTTCATCAAGAGGCTCTTCAGTTCCTCTTTACTTTCTGCCATAAGGGTGGTGTCATCTGCATATCTGAGGTTATTGATATTTCTCCTGGCAATCTTGATTCTAGCTTGTGCTTCATCCAGCCCAGCATTTCGCATGATGTACTCTGCATAGAAGTTAAATAAGCAGGGTAACAATATATAGCCTTGACGGAATTTTTTCCCAATTTGGAACCTGTCTGTTGTCCCATGTTCAGTTCTAACTGTTGCTTCTTGACCTATCTAATCATGAGGAAATATCAGACAATCCAAATTTGAGGACTATTTCACAAAATAACTGCCTATGCTCTTTCAAATATCAATATCATGAAAAGTAAAGAAAGGCTGAGGATCAGTGGCCAATTACAAGCAACCAAAGGGATGTAAAAACTAAACATAAGATGGGATTCTGGACTGCATCTTAGAGCAGGAAACAAAAATCCATAAAGGAATCAGTGTTTACTGAAATCAGTGAAATTTGAATCAGAATGGTAGATCACAAAATAGTATTGTATTGATGTTCAACTTCCTGATTTTGAGAATTAGGTGGTATATATTTCTGTGACTTGTTCTTAGGAAATACACACTGCAGCATTTAGGGGTAAAATGTTATGATGTGTCCAATTTACTCTGAGAGTTCAAATTAACAATGTAAATACACACAATATTAGTACATACATACGTAGACACATCTTTTTACTTTGAGAGAGAGCAGAATTTGAGCAGAGGTTATGATTGTTTTCTTGTATCATTCTCAAAACTTCTCTGTAGGATTAAAATTATATTAAAGTAAAAAAGTTTTAAAAATAGAGTAAAAAAGCTAAAAATGTCTATAATGTATATAAATTAAAAATACAAACAGGCAAAACTATTTTATCTATGAGCCAAGGATATACACAAACTTTAAGTGTCATGTAAGGTATACAACACCGTTTTCCTAAAGGTATGGTAATAGAGAGGAGGGAATGAAAGGCTAGGAAGGAGGGATGAAGGAAGGATTTACAGATTATTGCTAAGAACATCTCATAAACGAAGAAACAGGATTATCACATTCCTAGATAGCATATTAAAAAGCAGAGACATTACTTTGCCAACCAAGGTCCGTCTAGTCAAGGCTATGGTTTTTCCCGTGGTCATGTATGGATGTGAGAGTTGGACTGTGAAGAAAGTTGAGCGCCGAAGAATTGATGCTTTTGAACTGTGGTGCTGGAGAAGACTCTTGAGAGTCCCTTGGACTGCAAGGAGATCCAACCAGTCCATTCTAAAGGAGATCAATCCTGGGTGTTCATTGGAAGGACTGATGCTAAAGCTGAAACGCCAATACTTTGGCCACCTCATGCGAAGGGTTGACTCACTGGAAAAGACTCTGATGCTGGGAGGGATTGGGGCTGGGAGGAGACGGGGACGACAGAGAATGAGATGGCTGGATGGCATCACCGACTCGATAGACATGAGTCTGAGTGAACTCCGGGAGTTGGTGATGGACAGGGAGGCCTAGCGTGCTGTGATTCATGGGGTTGCTAAAAGTCGGACATGAATGAGCAACTGAACTGAACTGATCCTCACCTTTGTACAGGGGGAGTTTTTCAACCAACATACTAAACATAATCAGAATCTTGGCAAAAGGGCTGCTGATCCCTGAGGTGGACTGACTCATACAGATAGGCCAGTTGGACACAGTGGTCTGTCACTGAAATCTAGTATTGCCCCAATAACTGAAATGAAAAAGCCAAAGCTAATATATGAACTCCTTGGTTTCCAGTGTGCTCAGGATATCGAATTCTATATTCTGATATTCTAGTATTATGGTTAATGAGGTTTCCTCCTCATCAGCAAATATCTGACTGTCTATAATGTGTGGGACACTGCTGGCTATGGGGACACCCAGGCAAAGTCCACAAGGCCAAGTTCCTGCCCTCAGGTCAAATGCACAAGCCAGACAGACAACATGCCCTCACACACCTTACAATTCAGAGCAACAAGTGCAATGATTTGTGGGAGCAGAGAAGAAAGAAAACAGAAGACTTACAGCTGAGTCGTGAATGAAGAAAAAAGTGGAGCTGACACACACACATAATAACCAGCACTTGCACAGAACTGTGTGTATGCCAAACATTTTTACTGAGAAGTTAACATATATTAACTTAATCCTCACAATACCACCATCAGACAGATGTTCTTGGCTCACCAAGGTTAACTAATTTTTGTCCACAGTTAGACAGCTAGTGAATGGCAGAGCTGGGATCTGAACACAGACCCACAAATCTGAACTACTCACTCAAATAAATTAAGACTCCTAACTTGACTAACTCATCAGGAAGGGAAGGCGAAACAAGCTCATGTGTCAAAGCACATGGTCAGGACTGACCAGCTCTCCCAGAACCCTGGTACACTGCTGTGTGGCTCCAAGGACCCCAGCCTCCAACACATCTGGATACGGCCGTGGAATATGAATGGAAGGGATCTGCATCCCCCAAAAGAACCTCCCTCAAGCATCTTTCACTTATTCTCTTTCAGCTGACAAGAAAGGACTTCTGGGGCTATGAGGTGGGCAGAGCCACAAGGCGGCAGGGCCTGGATTCCTAAATGATGACATGGGAGGCCGCCTCCCAGCCAGACACACCCAACTGAGATAGAGAGGACTTGCAGTAGTTGTGGCTAGTATTATTTACCCTAGCAACATACCCTAATGAAAAAGAGAAAGGTGACTGTTACATTTTCATGCCCTCAATGCCAAGAGGTATCAGAGATCCTGTGGTGTAGCAGACATACATGAATCTGGAAAAAAACAGATTTGGGTTCACATTCCAGTTGTGCGTTCTGCTAGCTATATGACCTTAAATTATTTAGTTTCTTTGTACTTCAGCTTCCTCGTTTAAAAAAATGAGGTTTTACTACTAACTGTTTGGGCTGCAGAGAGGCTTAAATGATATACTTTGAATGCCATTGGTACACAGTAGGTGTTGTCGGTCTGTAAAATTCATGGGTGTCTAAATGATGCAGAGTACACAGGACACATGATACATTCCGGCCCACTGGCTGCACCTCCCTTCAAATGAATCCACTGACATCGGATTATCAGTATCTTAGGTACAAGGCTTGTGCTTTGAGACACAGTATAAGGAAATAACATTACTGTCAAATGGAGGTTATTTAAGGATGTACAATTTCAATGTTACAATGTAAGAATTTAGTGTGTATTTTGTCATAAGTTCTTACACTTTGAAATTTTTAAGGCCTAAATTTCTTTTCACCTTTTACAAATTTGTAAGCTAGAACAAGAGAATATCTAACAGGGCAAAAACAAAAGAAATTAACAGTATTAACTTCTGTTGTTGTTTAACCCAATTAGAGTGCACATTGACAACTTACTCAGATACTAAATTTTGGATGAGAAAACAAAATTTTTGGACAAAGTACATTTTCTATGACACACCAAAATCCCAAGTATTTTTACTGTGTTAGTTTTAAAATGCCTTTCATTAGCTTATTTCAATTATTTCAAGACAAAAATCAAACTTTTCTGTCAATTAAGCAAACATTTTAATATCTTTTACATCCCTCCAAAATACATAGTTCTTTGACATTTACAAAAGTTTGACTTTTACTGAAAGTTCATTATAAACTCACATAAGACAGAAGGAAGACTGAGGAAAAAGGAATGGGTAGAAGAAATAATCAATCACCAAACCAAGAACCACACAGCCCATAGCTTTTATATGGGCAAAATATGACAAGACACTGCTCTGAACACTTTGCCTAAGTCAGAACTAGGTATTTTCTTACTCACTCCATTTGGAAACTTAACTGAATTTAGCCAAGCCATGGAAAAGGTTTCTGGGAAAATGAAAAATGTTGGCTGTAAGCCAAAGCCCTCTAAGTTCTTATTTCAGACTGCCTTTATTTATTATATATATATATATATATATTACTTGTTATATATTCTAACTGCCCAGTATTTTGGTTCTTCACTGATCTCTGAGACTCTGCCCACTTGGACGACCCATTTGGAATACTCTCTTGCACATCAGCATATGACCCTATACCCTCCCACTAAACAATGAGGTCCATAATTCTGGTCCTGACTGAACCTGCTTTCCCAGACCTCTCTGCCAAAGGAGGAGAAATTGGTCTTTCCTGGTAGCCCTGGATCAAGCACTGTCACCCTCAAGTTGTGTCTGCACTTTTTGAGTGCTACGGCCATGATTATCTGCTCAATATGGAGGAAACAAAACCCTCACCACAACATCCCGTCACCTGCTCAGTTGTCTCCTGTACCTAGACCTTCCCTAGTCATGTTACATAAAGTAGTACCTAACCACTCATCGGGTTTCCCTGGTGGCTCAGTGGTAAAGAACCTGACTGCCAATGCAGGGGACATGGGTTAAATCCCCGTGTGAGGAAGATCCCTTGAAAAGGAAATAGCAACCTACTCCAGTATTCTTGCTTGTAGAGTTCCATGGACAGAGGAGCCTGGCAGGCTACAGTCCATGGGGTCGCAAAGAGTTGGACATGACTTAGCAACTACACAACAACCACTTGTCACTTAGCTTGTTTTACCCTTATCAAAGCACATGACTCTCCATATATTATTGTAAAGTAATTATCCTCTAATTAAAAATAGTTTTAATTTTTTTAAAAAGAGTTTTAGTTTTGTTTAAAGATGAGTATTCGGTATGTAACTTACAATATGATGACTATAACACTACTGTATTATACACAGAAAAGTGGGAAAGAGTACATCCTAACAGTTCTCACTATAAAGAAGAAACTGTTTTCCTTTTCTTGCCTGTTTTATTTTTATTGTATCTATACGAAAAGATGGATGTGTTTTTTTAATTTATTTAATTGGGTGTTAATTACCTTTGGTTTTGCCATACATTGACATAAATCCACCCCGGGTGTACATGTGTTCCCCATCTTGAACCCCCCTCCAAACTCCCTCCCCATCCCATCCCTCTGGTTCATCCCTGTGCACCAGCCCAGAGCATCCTGTATCATGCATCGAACCTGGAATGGTGATTCATTTCACATATTATAATATACATGTTTCAATGCCATTCTCCCAAATCATCCCACCCTCGCCCTCTCCCACAGGGTCCAAAAGACTGTTCTATACATCTGTGTCTCTTTTGCTGTCTCGTATACAGGATTATCATTACCATCTTTCTAAATTCCATATATATGCATTAGTATACTGTATTGGTGTTTTTCTTTCTGGCTTACTTCACTCTGAATAATAGGCTCCAGTTTCATCCACCTCATCAGCATTCATTCAAATGCATTTTTTTTAATTGCTGAGTACTGAACCTACTGTAGAAATCATTTCACAATGTGTGCAAATCACACCATCACACTATACACTTTAAACTTATATAGTGATGGATGTCAGTAATTTCTCAATAAAATTACAAATAATAAAAGCACGTGACTCTCCACACTAATCTTGGCTCTCTGCTGATTGACTGCTTCCTCCTACCAGAAGTAAGCATCCTGAAAGCAAGGACCTTGTCTGCCTTTTTCTCGTCAGTATCTCTAGCATCCGAGAGAGCACCTAGTCAAAGTAGGTGCCCGCTCCACATGTTGAACAAATGAATGAGTGAATGAAGGCAGTATCTTCAGAATAAGAGAGCTACAGACACTTTTACAATGCACTAACCTTTTTCGAGTGTTTTCCTGCATCATCCTCAGCTCATATGATTTTCACCAGGAAGCCCACCTCCATCCAAGAAAAAGTAAGATGAACCCCTCTCGATGTTTTCCATCCAGAAAGGAGATAGGGACAGCAAGTTTGAATCTGTCAGGCAGACAACTCACTAACCGGAAAGCCAGATGAGTGAATTTCAGGAAGAAACCATCAAGAGAAATAGTCAACAACTTGAAAATTAATTAAATCAAGCATGGTCTTTTTGATAAGTGCACAATTTACTGCTTAAGTGGACTGCATTATAATCAGCCCAAATTTATCACATTCCCATTGGCTGACACACACAATGCATTTCCTCTACAACCATCTAGAATCTACACTTTCAGCCAACAAAGCCCAATTCCCACTTAGTCAAGTTTCTAGGCCTTGAATTCAAGGGAGGTGCTCCCTATTAAGATGTATTGGGAGAATTATGGGAATTTTGCATGCCATTAGTATCTATTGGTATTTCAAAGTGTAAGTAACTCATTTCTAATACAATAGCATGCAAAATTAAACATCCAGTCAAACATAAAAACTGCTTGAGAGGAATGAACACTGCAAAGAGTGACTGTCATACTTCTTGTGAAAGTCAGTCACTGAATCGAGGGCTCATATTAGGAATTTTCTTCACAAGGTACAACTTCTCTTTATTCATGACTTTGGTTAAGAATGCCCTCAATAGCAAGCGTCCTATCTCCTTAAAAGACCAATCAATATTCTATGAAGAACTCGATTTTCTGTTAACCAATAATGCCCTGAGAGCTCAGCACAAAGCAATGTAGTGGTTCAACAACACTACTTATGAAGGAATATTGGATTTTTATTTACCTGGATGAAGGAAGGCCTCTGAAGGGACTCCACAGTACCTTTGCCAATTATACAGAAGAAGTGAATCCCCGATGTAAACCTTGTGAATCAACATGCATTATGCCACTGTTCAATAAGACAATATGAAGCCCAAATGAGATGCTAAATGGAAAGGTTTATCTGGGGCTTTGCCTAGAATTGAAGAAAAGTGTTCACGTTCTCCCTGAAGAGGAAAATTACAATGACCTTCCTTTGCTAGATAGAGAATCTCATCCTCACTGCCTTTTAGCTGGCACTAGTGAACATCACGGAGAAGGCAATGGCAAGCCATTCCAGTACTATTGCCTAGAAAATCCCATGGATGGAGGAGCCTGGTGGGCTGCAGTCCGTGGGGTCGCTTAGGGTCGGACACGACTGAGCGACTTCACTTTCACTTTTCACTTTCACACATTGGAGAAGGAAATGGCAACCCACTCCAGTGTTCTTGCCTGGAGAATCCCAGGGATGGGAGAGACCCTTCCGTCTATAGGGTCACAGAGAGTCGGACACGACTGAAGTGACTTAGCAGCAGTAGCAGTGAACATCAAGGTGTTCCTTAGAGAAAGCTTCCTATTACAGAACACAAGGCAACTCCCATCCTGTCTCTCCTCACCATCATGGTGGTGGGGGAGCTCGCAGAGGGGTTAATTCCCTCTTTTGGCCTTAGGGTAAAAGGGAAACCATGTCATCTTCCCCCCTTATTTTCAACCTCACAGGAGAAATGTGGGAACAACTTGATCATCACTGGAAAAACAAAAGGCATCTATGGTGTCACTGGCATTGTTCTTGGACCCAGTGACTCTTCAGCACAGATCATGGCAACCTACAAAACAGTTCGTCAAAGCTCACTCACTGTGACAAGCCTTCGCCAACGGTGTACCCTGATAAACTACTTGTTGAATCTCCATGTCCAGTTGCTTGGCTCTTGTTCATTATTTACTAACATGCAGACACATCACACAGGACCTGTATTAGAAGGACATGAAAGGAACGCCCCCAAGGGGAGCTCTGTGGTCTCCTCCCTCCGATCTGTTTAACAAAACCAGTGACACTCAGCAAATGATAAGATGAAAATGGCAGCTCTGGCATTATACAGGAGGAAACAGACTGTAACTGGGGAGATGGATTATACGGATGAGTACAGTATGGCCCCAGTGTTTAAGAACTGACTTCTAAGCCAAATGCATGCAGGGCTCAGGAGGGGGGACAGTAGCAGGGCTCAGCAGGTTTCTAAACAGATCCTCTGCTGCTGTCTGCAGAGTAAGCATACATGCCAGCTAGAAAGAAAAGGCAAAGTTGAAATCTGGACAGAATTGCCTTTCTTCTGGTAAACAAAAACACGACAGTGTTCAAGTGAGATTAGCAAAGAGACTTTGCTGGAGAAGGGTGTGAATATCTTCCCCCAAAATGAGACAACTTCCCAGGAAGATTAAAGTCCTCATGTGACCTGCTTCATCCAGTTAGAAAACACTAGCAGATGCGTGCTTTTTCTCATCTGGCAATTAAAGTTTGCTCTTTTCTCTCTCATCTGGATCTCTAAACCAAGGGTGCTTTCCTCTCCTAACCATATATTATGCCCCAAATGGCTCTCTCCCACTGCTTCTTACTAACCCTTACGCTCTGCCTATCCTAAGAGCATGCTGAAATGCGGGTCAGATTAGACAACAGGCTCTGTCTTATTCATCATCGTTACCTATGATTTGGCAGTTTAATAGCAGACGTGCTTATTGAATTTGCAGAAAATACAGAGTTGGTATGATTACTTCAATCATAACTGATTTTAAGATAATACCACCAGGGTTAAGAGAGACATTAATAGGCAGAAACTAGGACCAAATCAAGTAAAATAAAATGTGACATCAAAAAAAAAAAATGAAAGAACATGTGCTTAGGGACTGTGCTTCTCAAAGACAGACTGTGAGACCTAAGATTTAACAGAAATACTTACTGAGAAAAAGTACATTGCTGTTTTGAGACACAGTAAGCTAAGGCTGTCAAAAAGTATGTTATCGTCTTAAACTGTACCAAAAAGACAATTATCTCATTCTGAGTCTATCTACATAGTCACATTTAGTCGTAGGAACTTCTGAGATGATAAACAGACACACTTTAGAAAGAACCAAGCAGGATCATGAGGGCTTTGTGAGCCAAATCAAGTGATGAATGGTTGAAGGAACAGAGGATGTTCAGTCTGAAGAAGTAAAGATTAAGGGATGGCAAGATAAAGTCTTCAAATATTTGGAGGACTGTCATATGGAAGGATTGGACTCCTTCTATGTAGCTAAAAGAGGTAAAACGAATATCAATAAGTGTAAGCTGCTGCTGCTGCTAAGTCACTTCAGTCGTGTCTGACTCTGTGTGACCCCATAGACAGCAGCCCATCAGGCTCCCCCGTCCCTGGGATTCTCCAGGCAAGAACACTGGAGTGGGTTGCCATTTCCTTCTCCAATGTGTGAAAGTGAAAAGGGAAAGTGAAGTCGCTCAGTCATGTCTGACTCCTAGTGACCCCATGGACTGCAGCCTACCAGGCTCCTCCGTCCATGGGATTTTCTAAGCAAGAGTACTGGAGTGGCTTGCCATTGCCTTCTCCGAAGTGTAAGCTACAAGGAGGTAATTTCAGTTCAAGATAAGAATTTTCTAAGGCAGAAAACACAGAAAGAAAGAACAGCCCTGGGAAACAATCAGCTAGCCTCTGAAGGATGTCCCAGCAGATGGTAGAAGACCACTTGCAAGGAGAGTAATTCTCAAACTCAGACAAAGACACAGCCTCCAAAGTTGTAAGAGCTGCCCTTGATTATCTACTATATGCCAGAACTTTACAAACTTTATAATACTTAAAATAACCCTAAAAGGCAGGCACTGATATACTCAATTGATAGATGTTCACAGAGGTTAAACGATCTGCCTAATACCATTCAATGAATGGCAAAGCCTAAATTCAAATCCAGATGTAAATTTGTGCAATGCCACATTGCCTTATAATCCTCTATTGATTCTGCTCTTAACAAGTCAAATGCTCAACTAGTCGGTTACACGAACAGAGGGAGATACAGAAAGATCATTGGACAAAAGTCAGAAAACATCCATTTGTGTCTTACCTTTGCTATTTAAGCTTTGTGACTTGGGACAAGTTACAAAACCTCACTGTGAACTCACTGTATCTTCACTCGTAAACGTAATAATAATACATATTACACTGGGTTTTGATGAATATAAAACAGATAATCTCAATGAAAACACACTATACACTATAAAATCTAAAATGATTTTCTAAAGTAAAAGATTATCAATATTATTAACACCAATGCTTTTACCCTCACAGAAGAATCTAAGAGATACTTGAAGTATTTTCAGGAAAAAAAGCCAGAAACCTCATCCAAGCCACTTGGCTCAACTGGCTAGAAAATAGTACCCACTGTCAGCTTTACAATTTCTATAAAAGAGGAGCTTTGGGGCAGCAATCTGATGGGAAAGAGAGGAGAGTAACAGCCTCCTAAATCACTCCCATGATGTAGCCACTGATGGCACATGTATCCATAGTCATTAGTCCGATTTTATTTTCTAGTTCAGACAAATTTTGCTGCACAGAATGTTCAATTATACCTCAGAATAGCTGCCTGCAAAATATTTGCTGGTACTCATAAGTGGGTGATAATTTAGTGTAACCCCATTATTTATCTAGATAAAGATTTAAATGTAATGATAAATCAAAAGCCTGCTGTTCATATAAAGCTCACATTGGTAACTAGGACTGTCAGGTCAGAAAGGACATTGAAGGTCTCTGATTCAACCTCCATCTGCTACTTGTTACATTAACATACAAACATCCAAAAGCCATCTGTCATCCAGAGACCGTATGTGGTATCCTCACGTAATGCTTAAAAGCTTCTCAGAGCAAATGGATGACTCCCCAAAGGCCCAGACTGATCATTTCCAAACAACCCATGTGAAATATATCAGGGTCTAGCAGCTACGGTAAGGGACAAGGCAACTATTTCTCTCTCCATGAAGTCCTGATGCAACCACAGACCACCACCACTGCCCCACCCCCAACATTTGCATCCTCAGTACAGAAGCAGAGCCCTTTTTACTTTTTCAGGACCTTGGAAAGCACCCATAAGGTCTGTTGCCAAATATTATGGGAGCTTAGCAAGCTTTTTCAAAAACACAGATTCCTAGGCCCCTCACAAAGTCAGACTTAACAGGTACCAGCCTGGCCCCACTATTAAAAACAATCTCTGATGAAGGCTTTATTTGGCAGTCTGTCCTCAAGCAGCAAAGTCAGACTTGACTAGGATTTCATCCTGCCTCGCTACCCTACCACAGCCAAGCGAGCCTATGATAGGAACAGCCCGGACTCTACTTAGGGTGTCTCCAAGGCAGGCTGAGAGGCCCAGGGAAACAATGGGGCCATTTTAAGATGCTTTTCTATTTAAATTTAAAGCAAAAAATAAACAAGAGGGCAACACAAAGAAAAGAAAAAAAAAGTAGCACCCTACTCTTTTGTGGTGGCATGGTCTCCAGACCAAGGCCTTTAGTAGTTGTGTAGAAGACGGGTGAAGGGAGAGGAATGGATAGAAAGATAATATACAGGTAGCCACTTGTAAACTTATTTGGCAAGAATAATATTATATCCCTGGCCTCCTGGAATCTCCATTACAAAATCATAGTTATTACAGTTGTTTGTTCATTATTCATCAATTTCAAATAGGGGCAAATGCTAAAGTGAGCCAAATATCTCTATTTACCCACTCCAGATAGATCCTTTGCTCTGCTCTGTGCCAAAGGAGACTAACAGGTTCACTCTTCTTTTTGGTTACAGTTGGTTTCAAGCAATGGGAAACACCAGTGGGAGGGCAGGAAGGGTTGAAGTTGCAGTGCTAGTTAATTCACAAGGAAAAGACTCAGCACAGTGCTTGGCACACAGTATGAGCTAAAGGTAGCTGCTCCTACTAATAACAAAACTAGTAAGGGCAGCACTTGACTACTAAGTGGTACTGTTATGCCGCTTTTCTCTCTCAACTGCTGTCTATAGCCTTCCAAACATAAATGTGTCAATACAAACTTGATTGCTTTTTAATAATGTTTATTGAGGACAACTTGTGTGCCTTGACTTCTGCTTTGCAGCAAGTTCGCTGAATTATTCATTTAGTTTGGGGCTCTTTCTTTTAAAAAGTAATCATCACTTTCTTGAAAGAAATTTTTATTTTATCATGCTATCAGTCCTGTCAGACTTAAGACGTTCACAATCATTGAAGAAGAGCAAAGCAATTTAGATAAAATTTCCTGTTCTGAAGGAAGACTTTTGTTATTAAATGCAAGGCATTCAATAGTAACTGCCAGCTGTTTAATCAAAAAGTTATTGTTCATTATGGAGGAAAAAATGGAGTCTGAAAAACAATGAGGCTACAACTCCAAGCTCAGAAATGAAGTTTCTTCAAATTCTTTTCAAACTCCAACTGATCATTTAAACTATAATGACCCATTTCTGATAAGGATGATGATAAGAAAATCACTCTGAGATCTCCTACTCATTTCTTTAATTATTGCCTTTCCTAGTGACTCCTGCATTTTCAGATTACACGGTACAAATAAAAGAAGTTTTAAGAGATGTCTCAAATAAGTCTATTATTCACAACACACAGATGATTTCTTTAATTCCAAACCAAAATGAACAATAAAAGAAAAATTAAGTGGGTGAGGGAATTATAAGGGGAAATTTTCGCATGCTAGTAAAAAGGTTTTGAAGAAGGTTAAAGGGAAAAGAAAAGATTCTAGAGTCAGAAGGAGTCTGTTCTAAATTCTGGGCTTACCCACTAAATTTAGGATGTGACTTTGGACAAATCACTATCTTCCTAGAGTTATATCCTCACCTTTTACATAAAGAAAATGATGCCTGCTCTCTTTACCTTTCTAAGGCTCAGTGAAACACTGTACAGTAATTCCTTTGAAAACTGAAACCCGATACTGATGTGAAATGCCTTAATAATGCTGAGCCACCTGAATGCTCATTGGTTTTCAGATTCTCCCAATGACCCAGCTATAGCTCTTTCCTTATGTTTGGTCCATGAGATAATCTGGTAACCTTTTAATAATCTTGCTTTCTTTGATCAAGTTATTCAAGTTGACTTTTGTTACTTACAAGATAAGGATCTTAACATGAAAATGTACAAGAAAAAACACTTAATTCAAACACTTCTATACTCAAATGAATAACCACAGTAAGTCATGGGAATGCCAGCTCAGCAGTGTATAGGAAAATAAAAATTCTGATCTTTCCACATCTTGATGCCTATCTCATTTACATTCCGTGATATAATCGGCAACTTACAAATTTGTAGGCAACTTGAAAGCAGTTCTTATTTGGCCTTGCATTCACAGTACCTACACCAGTGCTACGGACAAAACATACAGTTAATAACAGTGGTTTAATTTCATGTATTTTTGCATTTGTGTCAGCTTGATCAGTTACTGGATGCATCCCTCTGGCTATGCTTGTATAGTGATTAACCAATAAGTGAACTGGAGTTGTAGGAGTTCTGTATTCTAGATATTAATCCCTTACCAGATATATAATTTATGAACATCTTCTATTCTTTTCATTTTTCTTGGATACTCCTTTAGATGCACAGAAGTTTTTGATATTCATGAAGCCCAATTTATCCATTTTTTCTTTTATTGCCTATACTTTGTGATCAAGAAATCACTGCTGAATTCAACTCACAAAGACTTTTTTCCCTATTCTTTCTTATAAGAGTTTTATAGTTTTGGCTCCTACATTAAAGTCATTTTTAGTTAACTTTTTATGTGATAGAAGGCCAGAGTACAACTTCATTTTTTCAAGTAGATATTCAGTTTTTACAGTACCATTTCTTGAAAAACTGTCTTTTCCACTGAAGGGCATTGGTACCCCTTTCTTGAAAGATGTCAGCTGATAACATATGTGAGAATCTCTATGGATTTTCTATTTCACTGGTCCATATGTCTATCCTATACCAATACCACACTGTTTTGATTATTCTAAGTTATATAGTAAGTTTTCAAATTGGAAACTGAGTCCTCCAACTGAGTCCTTTTTCAAGATTATTTTGCCTATGTTGCATTGTCATTTTAAACATTAGTTCTATTAAATTATTTCCTTTTTTTCTTCAGATACTTCTATTATATATATATGTTGGGCTATCTTTACCTATTTTCTATATTGACCATTTTCTTACAAAGCATTTTTATTTATTTAATATTCATTTTCTTATTTTAATGCCTTTCTTTAATGTCCCTTATAGTTCTTTTGTTTGAATTTATTCTGTTGGAGTTCTTGTAAGTTAGTCTTTATTTCTGAAATAATAATGTCCATTTCTTTCCTGCATTGTCATTCATGCTCTATATATTCCTGAGTTTTATATATTTCTACTCTAAGTTGGTGAATTTCTGATTAAGAGTGGGTTTCATATCTCTAAAATTTTGTTAAAGGATATTTGACTCAAGCTGGAATATTATATTACAGTTTTTTATATTTTTTAAAGAATTTGTATTGGCTGACACATTTTCTCATTTTTAATAGTTTTGTATACAAGATTCTGCTGTTTTATGTTCATTTTGTAAAGTCTTATTTTCAGGGACATTGTAGTTGATGGAACTTTCTGCCTCCACTTATGCTAATGTGAGTATGTATACATTTATTCTCCTTGTTGACCTTGAAGTATTTTTGGAAAAAATGTGGAGAGATTCAGATTTAGGCAACTACCATTTCCCTGGAGCAACCAGACAAGAGGGAAACTTTTCTACATGCTCTCTGTAAGCCTCTCTCCCAAGTCAGATTAATAGCACGTCTCTGTATTCTTAGAGCATCCTTTACAACACTATGGTAGAACCTACCTCACTGTTGTAAGAATCAATTTACCTTTCCAACTCCACCCTGGGATACTGAGAGCTTGTAGCTTTTCTTCAGTATATGTAGTTATGACTTTACTCTTAACTATGTTAACTGCATTCATAACATGACTGTGCTGCATACTAGCAGCATAACCCTCACCATATAAGTTTAGTTTTCTCATCTGAAATTTAAAAAAAAAAATGAAGATAATAATAGCACCTACCTTATAAGGTTCTTATAAGAGTTAACATATTTAGAGTACTTAGAATACTGCTCAGCATACATCAAGTATTTAATACTTATTCTTATCATCATATCTTTATTCCCAGTAAGCACTATTGGACCTAACACATAAGGCATACTCAATAAATGCTGAGCTGAGGGTACAGATTATTCTGTCTTCTGAATTGCAGTAGCACTTAAAGAACAGTTCATACAGCTCAGCATTGCATCGAATACTATTGTGTATTACAATCGACTAGTCCATCTGTTGTTTTATGTGTCAAATAAGACTATAAGCTTCTTCAAGGACACAATATGTATTTAATTCTACATGCCCTATAGTACTATGCTGGCTCAAATGAAAAGGAACTTGGAGTTTCAGCTTTAGCGTCAGTCCTTCCAATGAACTCCAGGACTGATCTCCTTTAAGATGGACTGGTTGGACCTCCTTGAGTTATAACTGTTATTAAAAATGATTATGCACTTACTATGTACCACCCATAAACCTATAAGCATTCTATGTATTAGTTCAATTAAATCCATGATATAGGGCCATTTATTACCTTTTTCCCCCAGAAATGGAGTAACAGGAAAGTTTGGCCTTGGAGTACAAAATGAAGCAGGGTAAAAGCTAAAAGAATTCTGCCAAGAGAATGCAATGGTCATAGCAAACACCCTTTTTCAACAACACAAGAGATGACTTTACACATGGGCATCACCAATGGTCAATGTTGAAATCAGACAGATTACATTTTTTGTAGCCAAAGATAGAGAAGCTGTATATGGCAGAAAGTGAAGAGGAACTCAAAAGCCTCTTGATGAAAGTGAAAGAGGAGAGTGAAAAGGTTGGCTTGAAGCTCAACATTCAGAAAACAAAGATCATGGCATCTGGTCCCATCAATTCATGGGAAATAGATGGAAAAACAGTGGAAACAGTGTCAGACTTTGTTTTTTTGGGCTCCAAAATCACTGCAGATGCTGATTGCAGCCATGAAATTAAAAGACGCTTGCTCCTTGGAAGGAAAGTTATGACCAACCTTGATAGTATATTAAAAAGCAGAGACATTACTTTGCCGACCAAGGTCCGTCTAGTCAAGGCAATGGTTTTTCCCGTGGTCATGTATGGATGTGAGAGTTGGACTGTGAAGAAAGCTGATCGCCGAAGAATCGATGCTTTTGAACTGTGGTGTTGGAGAAGACTCTTGAGAGTCCCTTATACTGCAAGGAGATCCAACCAGTCCATTCTAAAGGAGATCAATCCTGGATGTTCATTGGAGGGACTGATGCTAAAGCTGAAACTCCAATACTTTGGCCACCTCATGAGACGAGCTGACTCACTGGAAAAGACTCTGATGCTGGGAAAGGTTGGGGGCGGGAGGAGAAGGGGACGACGGAGAATGAGATGGCTGGATGGCATCACCGACTCTGTGGACATGAGTTTGAGTGTACTCCGGGAGTTGGTGATGGACAGGGAGGCCTGGCGTGCTGTGATTCATGGGGTCGCGGAGAGTCGGACACTACTGAGCGACTGAACTGAACTGAACTGATGCAGTCAGCAAAAATAAGATCCTGAGCTCCTCATAGCAAAATTCTGGCTTAAACTAAAAGAAATTGGGGAAAATCACTAGGCTAGTCAGGTACAATTTAAATCCCTTATGAATACACAGTGAAGGTGACAAATTGATTCAAGGGATTAGACCTAGTAAATGGAATATCTGAAGAACTATGAACAGAGGCCCTTAGTATTGTACAGGAAGCAGCAAACAAAACCATCCCAAAGAAAAAGAAATGCAAGAAAGCAAAGTGGTTGTCTGAGGAGGCTTTACAAATAGCTAAGCAAAGAAGAGAGGCAAAAAGCAAGGGAGAAAGGAAAGGTAAACCCAACTAAAGACAGAGTGCCAGAGAACAGCAAGTAGAGACAAGAAGGCCTTCTTCAAAGATCAATGCAGAGAAACAGAGGAAAACAACAGAAAGGGAAGACTAGAGATCTCTTCAAGAAAATTGGAAATATCAAAGAAATACTTCATCCAAAGGCAAGCACAATAAAGAAGCGGTAAAGACCTAAAAGAAGCAGAAGACATGGAAAGAATACACAGAAGAACTGTGCAAAAAAGATCTTAATGACCCAAATAACCACGATGGTGTGATCACTCACTCAGAGCCAGACATCCTGGAGTGTTAAGTCAACTGGGCCTTAGGAAGCACTGCTGCCAATAAAGCCAGTGAAGTGGTGGAATTGCAGCAGAGCTACTTAAAATCCTAAGGATGATGCTCTTCAAGTGCTGCACTCAATATATCAGCAAATTTGGAAAACCCAGCAGTGACCACAAGACTGGAAAAGGTCAATCCTCATCCCAATTCCCAAGAAGGGCAGTACTAAAGAATGTTCAAACCACCAGCCAATAGCACTCATTGCCCATACTAGTAAGGTTATGCTCAAAATCCTCCAAGCTAGGAGGATTCAGCATTACATGAACCAAAAACTTTCAGATGTTCAAGTTGGGTTTAGAAAAGACAGAGGAACCAGAGATCAAATTGCCAACACTTGTTGGATCATAGAGAAAGCAAGGGAATTCCAGAAAAACATCTATTTCTGCTTCATTGACTATGCTAAAGCCTTTGACTGTGTGGATCACAGCAAACAATGGAAAACTCTTAAAGAGATAGGAATACCAGACCATCTTACCTATCTCCTGAGAAACCTGTGTGTGGGTCAAGAAGCAACAGCTAGAACATTGTATGGAACAACTGACCGATTCAGGATAAAAAAGAAGTATGACAAGGCTGTTTATTGTCACCCTGTTTATTTAACTTATATGCAGAGCACTCATGTGAAATGCCAGGCTGGATGAGTTACAAGCTGGAATCAAGATTGCTGGGAGAAATATCAACAACCTCAGATATGCAGATGATACCACTCTAACGGCAGAAAGTGAATTGAAACTAAAGAGCCTCTTGATGAGGATGAAGGAGAACAGTGAAAAAGTCAGCTTAAAAAACTCAACTTTATTTTTTTTAATTTATTTATTTTAGTTGGAGGCTAATTACTTCGGCCACCTCATATGAGTTGACTCACTGGAAAAGACTCTGATGCTGGGAAGGGTTGGGGGCGGGAGGAGAAGGGGACGACCGAGAATGAGATGGCTGGATGGCATCACCGACTCTGTGGACATGAGTTTGAGTGAACTCCGGGAGTTGGCAATGGACAGGGGGGGCCTGGCGTGCTGTGATTCATGGGGTCGCGGAGAGTCGGACACGACTGAGGACTGAACTGAACTGAACTACTTTATAATATTGTAGTGCTTTTTGCCATACATTGATATGAATAAGCCATGGGTTTACATGAGTTCCCTACCCTGAACCCCCCTCCGACCTCCCTCCCCATCCCATCCCTCTGGGTCATCCCAGTGTACCAGCCCTGAGCTCAACTTTAAAGAAAAACAAAAAACTATGATCATGGCATCTGGTCCCATCACTTCTTGACAAATAGAAGGGGGGAAAGTGGAAGCAGTGATAGATTTCCTCTTCCTGGGCTCTAAAATCACTGAGGGCAATGACTGCAGCCATGAAATTAGAAAATGATTGCATCTTGGCAGGAAAGCTATGACAACCCTAAACAGTGTGTTAAAAAGCAAAGACATCACTCTGCTGACATAGGTCCGTATAGTCAAGTCTATGGTCTTTCCAATAGTTATGTACAGATATGAGAGCTGGACCATAAAGAAGGCTGAGTGCTGAAGAATTGATATTTTCAAACTGCGGATCTAGAGAAGACCCCTGAGAGTCCCTTGGACTGCAAGGAGATCAAACCAGTCAATCCTAAAGGAAATCAACCCTGAATACTCTTTGGAAAGGCTGATGCTGGAGGGCCAAAGTTCCAATACTTTAGCCACCTAGTGTGTACAGTTGACTCATTGGAAAAGACCCTGATGCTGCAAAGATTGAGGGCAGGAGGAGAGGAGGGCGTCAGAGGATGAGATGGTTGGGTGGCATCACCGATTCTATGGACATGAACTTGGGCAAACTCTGGGAGATGGTGAGGGACAGGGAAGCCTGGAGTGCTGCAGTCCCTGGGGTCACAAAGAGTCGGACAAATTTGGCGACTGAACAATAATAACAACCAGGGGTAAGGCACATGGCTCAGGGAGAATGAGACACAGTAAAATTGTAAACAGGTAAATGATCAAGATAATTTCACATAATGAAAGTCCTTCAGAGGCAATAAAAGAGGATGAGATGATTGACATGATCAAGAGAGATCAGCCCGAGGCAGCACCACATCCCTATTGAAGCTCAGGTACACTCCGTCTAAAGCAATTTCCAATATTAATTCCACTGCCATTTCTTTTTAGCAACCAGTGTCAGATTATCCCAGACACAAATAACAGGATTTACTCCTGCGATATTGTGTTCCCTGAATAGTGAAAAACAAAAGCCCAGAGATCGGCCTTTTCATCTCTGTCTCTCAGCACCGTTTGACAATTTCCTCTTTTCTGACCATGTGATTATATTTTTCCAAAGGCCTTATCAGAGAATCCATTTGAGCAGAGGCTAATGTCACCGCTCGATAATGTGTCTGTAATTGGAGGGGAGCTCATCTGTATTCCACATGAGCTGGACCTGTGGGCAGAGGTGAATGGAAGAGGAGGTCCTGTGGGCTTGGCTTTAAAGGATAATCTGTGGGGTCCCGTCCTCCTGTCAGCTGTGCTTCTCATTAAATATGCAGGAGACACGGGTGGGCATACACAGCCCTCTCAGAGACCTATGCGCTCGATCCTCAAAGCCTTCAGCTCTCCCCAGTTTCCACTTAAGGCTCCTGGCATATCACAGTGACAACAAGAACTGCACCCTTTGTCCCCAGCCCCATGCATGGCACATTACAGTTCACATGACATTTTCACGCTGTTTGTTCCTCCTCGGAGAGATAGACAAAAGCAATTATTCTTGATACCCTGCTTTTATTGATGAGAAACCTAGGACTCAAAAAGGTTAAGAAACTTGTCCAAGGACCCACAGCTAGGAAGCAGTAAAGTCAGAGAGTGATCTGACATTTCCAACTTTGAACCTGTAACAGTAAGGATCCTGGTGGGAAAAAGTCACCCTACTGAGATTTGGTCATTTGAAAAGAGAATCAATTAAAGGGGTAATTTGCAGGATGAGCAGGGAGTGGATAAACCACAAGAGATAGTACCAGAGAGAATGTAAATACAGAATGGGGTTCAGGAGCTCTTGCCTTTCAAGGCACAGAGGGGCCGGAAACTCGAAAAGGGTCACTTGATAGGGCCTGTGGCTTTCAGTCAAAGGGGGAGCCAGCCCAATGTGACCCCACAGAGAAACAGCTAGGAGAGTAGAAAGCCTCACCTCCCTCCATCTGACTTCCTGCCTATTCTTTCTGCTGATGAAATTCAAAAAGAACCTGAGATGGCAACAGAGTTCCCAGATGCAGTCCACAGAGGTCAGCTTGCTAGTGGAGCAGAGAGGGGAGAAATGTTTCTGGAGAGGCAGATGGAAGACAGCCAGCCCAGACCCCAAGGCTTCTTCCACCATCCCAGGTTGTCTCCCCTTGAGGGGATACTGGAGCCAACACCAAAGCACAGTCACTTTTGATGGAGGCAACATCTGGGTCACCCCCCAGGATGGCCTATGCTGCAAATATCCAGTCACCTTTTTCATGTGATACTTTGCAAGGATGAGATTTAGGGCAAGGCTTGGTCATATAATATGTATGTTGAACAGCTTTGTGATATGCTCAAGGTTGTCATAACGCTCTTCTCCACTGAAGGGAATCCAGGTTGCCTCCAAGTGAAGTCTTGAACCCACCTGTAGATGGCTAGTCCATTGCTGCACCACTCTAACTCCAGAGAGTAAGCAACAACCCCCTCCTCCCTCCCAACCAAAGTGGGCCCGGATCCTACTTGTAGTTAAATATAGCAGAATCAACATCAAGACAATCAGAAAACCCAAGTATGGGGTACAGAAATGGCTGTCCTGCCAGGGAGGACGCTGGCGATTGGCAGTCAGGGGAACCATGACATTCTGAGGTCATTCAACAGAGAAGAAATCCAAATAAGTTGCCAAACTAATCAGGTAAAGCAGCAGGCATCAAAAGTCAGGGATAGGCAGGCCAAGAAGATGAGAGATGAGAATATGAGGAGGTAAGAGTAAGAGGGAAGACGGGCCTGGGGAAAAGCTGCCGTAAGGAACCAGCTCAGATGTGCCTGCACGGAACTTCTTGTGGAAAGGGCAGCTGTGTCCAAAGGACCGGAGAGGGCAGCAGCAACAGACCAAGGCCAGATTTCCCAAAGTAAAGATGTAACAAGAACTACCCAGCCTACAGCGTTCACAGGCTCTGGAGACAGAAGCCAGGCCAGCCTCTCGGATGCGCTCACAACCTATCTCCTGTTAGAGCATGGCCTTGAAGATTCCCTGCGGGCAGGATCATCCACGTATATAAATGATTCCTGGTTAACCAGCTACTCCTATTATCTCCTTGTATCTGTCCTCTTGTTCATGTCGGTTCTGCCCGGATGTAGAAAACAGTTATCACTATGGAACTGAGCATCAGCAGCATCACAGCAGCATTTATTGAACAATTAACAGCCCTGGTGCTAAACTATTGATACATGGTGGCAACACCGCTGACAGCCTGTAAAAGAGCCATTTCCCCATCTCTATGCACAGTATCTCAGTCTTACTGAGAGAGCAATGGGTCAGCACCATGGAGGGAAGGATGGTTGGTCTAAGACAATCATGGTGACCTCTATCCCCTTTGTCACTGTCTCAAGACACTTCTCCCTGAGAAGGATGATGGAGAAGATGGATAAAAAGGACTGCATTGGCCCCTGATGACATGTCTGAGCACCAACTCATCCCAGTTACTGCCTCATCTAAACTTTTTGCTTAAATAAACATTATATATCCTTATATGCATGCCAAGTCACTTTAGTCATGTCTGACTCTGTGAGCCTTTGGACTGTAGCCCGCCAGGCTCCTCTGTTCATGGGATTCTCCAGACAAGAATACTGGAGTGGGTTCCCATGCCCTCTTCCAAGGGATCTTCCCAACTCAGGGAATGAACCCATGTTTCTTATGTCTCCTACACTGGCAGGCTCAATCGTTACCACTAGCACCACCTAGGAAGTCCTGTTGTTTGCAGCCAGGAATGTCTCACCTGATGCACGAGCACCAGCACACTTAATTCCAGTAACCCAGTGAGGGAGGCATTATATCAACCTTCTCTCAAGATTGGGACTTAGAGTTGTTATTGCCAAGGGTCCCACAGGAGTGACAAAGCCAGAGCTGAAACCCAGAGCTAGCCAACTCCAAAAGCTTGTGCTCTTAACCACAAAACGACATTCTCTCATTGTGTACACCTGACACCTGAGCCTGGCCAGCACCAGTTCCACTTCAGCCACACAAAACAAGCTTCAGCATCATGCCTGTGCTCAGAACATCTGACCCTCACTGACCCTCACACACCCACTTTGATCCTGTAACTCCCATCTCAGCATAGGCTAATTGTCACGGTCTCACCTAGCTACACAGCTGAGACAGGCCACGCTGATCCAAGAGCAGGGGTGCCTTGCTTCCTGCCCTATTGCTATGTCACTGCTGCACATGACAGGCCAGAGGCATGGATAACTGCCCAAAGCATGAGGCTAGAGCATGCAGGTAAATACCGTTCCTCACATTGCCAAGAGACAGAGCTGCCCAGACTAATCTGCAGCACTCCTTCTTACGTGTGTTCCTGCTGCACACCAATGGTGAATCAGGCTTTACTCTGTTGAATGAAAAAGCAAATTAAAGACAAATACATACAGTGCTGTCTTACTATTGAAAACAATATGCTTGCATGTGCAAAGAAAAATTCTAGAGAAGAGAAATAAAACTGGTAATAATGACGATTTCTGTGCAAAGGAGTTAGCGACAGGGTGATTGGTATCGCATGGCTTGGAACAGTTTGTATATTTCATTCTTTATAAGTTATCCAGTATTTTATTACATATTATATCACTTATATGGGAAGGCTTTTAATAAATTTATTAGTTATTCCATTATATAAAACTAACCTAAACTGCAAGAATTTTCACCCCAAACTTCACAATTATCGCTTGGAATTGTGTTCTCATATTTCTTCTTGTTATATTTTTTGTTTTTAATTTTGTGTAATACGTGAATCAGGTATAATTTAAGAAAATTAAAGAAAAAATGTATCCATTGAATTTCACAATAAAGCTATATACCAAAACAGCCTGGGACTCTCATGGAATCCTGCCCAAAGGGCCTACTGAATGGGCTTGATGGGAGATCGTGTTGTGAGCTTCGGCTATAGTTTGAAGAAACAACCCACAGAATTGGATGATGGTGGTATGTCCACAGACCAGACAAGTGTACCCAACTGTGTTTTCTCTCCAATAGAGAGGGCACGTTCCCCTTAATCCTATCAGTGATCAGTTTATATCTGTGCCCCATGTGTAAGTTACCTTTACTCTCCTGTGCCTACCAGAGCTCTTGCAGACATAGGAGAAATGTAAATTCAACTTGCAAGTGGGGCACAGCTCACCCTGTGCTGTGAATCAGACCAGGAAATCACCAAAAGTCTTCTACACATTAACTGCCTTCCTCGAGAAAAGAATCCACAGAAGTTCAAAGCAGAAATGCCAGGGTAATTTTATCTTCATCTTTCCCCAGGCCTGATATTTACAAATCACATTGAAATTTACAACACCTATTATGTGACAGCTCTACGATACACATTGGTGATGCAAGGGTGAACTCTCGAGGGGGGCCTGCAGCCTGTGAGAAAGACAGATATCAATCAAATGATCAAAAACCACTCTACAGGGAAACAGTTTATGATGAAACAGTAAAACACAAGAAACTTCTTTCTCTTGTCCTGAAAACTAAGGGTAAGCAGACGTGAACTTGATTTTCAGGAAATGGCATATACAGAAATCCTGAGGCTTCAAAGACTATGGTAAAGAACTAAAAGAATGTAGTACAAGAAGAAATTGAAGAAGGAAACATGGGCCATACTATGCAAAAAAAAAAACTTAAGCTATATTAAGGATAGTGACCTTTAGCCTTAAGTTTATGCTACTGCAGCTGCTGTTAAATCGCTTCAGTCGTGTCCGACTCTGTGGAGGCCATTAAGTGAGCTTATGTGGGTGCTGGAGTGGGAAGGGAATATGTGATCTGGTTTGCAGTGTGAAGTCTTTATGTATCGCCCTAATGTCCATGAGAGACTGCTGCCTGTGAAAAAGACTCACAATTCAGTGTGCTCACCTACTTCCTAGGCCTTGCTCTTATTAGCTCCTGCAGGCTCTAGTACTTAATTAGGTACCGATAAAAGAAGCAATAACGACAAATGCCCTCCTAAGTGGGGTCGGCCACCGCCCAACCCTTTATTTCACCACCAGTAGTTTCTGATGAGACCTTGTGATTGCAAAGTCACCTTAAAGAACACAGAGAATTGATCACCTTGAAAAAATGAATATCAAAATTTATATCGGAACAGTGTAAAACCACCCATGTAACACTGGAGACTAGCATAATGCATCTATTTCACATTTGAAGAAATGGCCGAATGGCTCATTTGTGGTCAGTCATGATTTAAGATTAGGTCCTTGGCCACTGCACATCAGTATGGAGACACATGCAAAGCATACAAATCATATAGGGATGATGGGTCATTCTAAGCCCTGACCCCATATTATCTCTGTGGGATTGAAGTCATGAACCTATCTATCAATACTAGATTCCATGAAGGAAGGAGAGTCTTTAAATCTAAAAAGGTGATGTGACATTTTCTATAGAGTCCAAAGACCAACAGTGGTTGGAATTTATAACAAGGTCAGTTTTAACCCAACAAGGTCCTTGGAGGTAACCAGCCTCTTCAGTCTGAGAAAGTAATACATGGAATATGGCCTTTGTTGATTTCAGTTTATAAGTAGGATAACTTATACTTATTCCATGAGAAGTTAGAAGTGATATCTTGTCACACCGGGGTGTTAAAAAGATGGAGGAAGAGAAGAGGGAAGAAGGTGGAGGGGATTGGTAAAGAATAATCTCCCTGAAAAAGAAATAAGGAAAGACCTCTGGACTCTGGCTTCCATTTGTCACTGACTAACTATGAGCTCCTGGACAAGTCATTTCTATCCTCAGTACTTCAAAAGTCTCCATCTGTAAGATTCAAGAATATCCACCTCAGAGTGCTTTTACAAAAAAAAAAAAAAAAAGATTAAGTGAATATATAGATCACCTTAAAAAAAAAAAGTTCAAAACATTAACCTTCAACTCAACAATGACTGAGCATAAAGTCTGAGTTTTTCCCAGCATGGTGCTGGGTCTCTGAGGCCAAAGAATTCAAGAAATTGAAATCATAGATTCCTTAGCTCCCTCCTTGCTTGTGCTTCAAATACAGCGCCAACCTGGAGAACACTGAGTAATTGAATGAGCTCTGCTGGGGACACACCAGGATGAATTATAGCTGTTTACCTCTCCTGGAAATGAAATTCCCTTCTGGGTAATATAGGTATTCTGAGTATCCCAAAGAAGCCCACTGAGAGCTTGAATTCCAAGCCTGTAAGTTCCTATATGTGAAATTTGATGTCAGGGAAGTGATACCCTCAGACCGACAGACTAGTGAATAAAGATGCAGCAGGACCTTCCTGAGAAAGAGTTAGAGATTGCATCACACAGACCCTTCACGGAGAAGGGAAATTATTTCCATTCTAACTGCCCAGGAAAATCCTCAGGTGAAGGCCCAGATACATTAACCAGCTGGTTGAGGGGCTCTGTACCTCTTCCAGGAGACACACTCACAGGAAGTTAAGAGGGATGAGTTGAGGGGCAAAAGTTAACTGAATTAAAGGGGTCAGAGCAGGGAAAATCATTCACAAAAATCTCTTCCTTCCAGGCCTCCTCATCCCCATGCCCCATTTCCACCATACCCCCTACAAGAAAAGCAGCCAAACAGGTTCAGCTATAAATCCGTTTCCGTGCATCCAGCCACTCTGGCTGCTATTATTTATAACATTAATTTAATTAAAGTTCCCAGAGAGATAGATGAATTTCTTTCCAGTAGAATAGAAAATCAGTTCTTTTCAGTGACAACATCAGTACCCCTGCTCTAACTAGAAAACTAATGTAGTATTTGGAATTCTTTTTCTTTTTCAATTAAAAAGTCCTCATGGCTCATGCACTTTTTTATTCCCCAGTGTCCCTTTCCAACAAGTGAAGCAGAAAAGGAGCGGAGACAACTAATGTATAAACGTACATTTTTTAGGAAATCGAGCTCCATCATCCATATTATTCTGGTTTGAGTTTTTATTTTATCTTGCTGTTTTCCTTTTTAAGGAATAACCATACGTATCCATCCGGACACGACTGAGCGACTGAACTGAACTGAACTGATCCATCATCAAGGACAGAGTAGAACTGTAACAATAAAGATGCAACTTTGATATTTTCTCCTACCAAAAAACATTATATCTCCTGCAGCCTATTTCCCCCTTCCATTCATCCTGTATAAACCTATGTCCATGCATTAAATCACAAGTCAAGATGTGTCTGAAGGCATATAGATGAAATCACTGTAAATTGGAAATGAAGTCTTATTTTCCCTTCTATTTTAATACATCTTAGGTCCTGTGTATGCAATAATGTACTTTCCTGTTAATCTACTCATGGCCCCAGGTAGCCAACAAACCACCAGATAAAGAGAAGATTCTATTGTATTTCTTTTTAGTCCTTTCCGTTTGTCATTCTGAAAGCCCAGGAATGCAGATAGATGGGGAAATGCAGGCCGCCCTCTCATCATCCACTTCAGTTAATGCTTTCACCTTCTACCTCTCTGCCACTGAGGCCACTGTTGACCAAAAGCATATTTAAACCCACCAGGCAACAAGAGAAAAAACATAAAGATTTTTGAAAAGACAAAATTAGAAATGGGTTTGCTACCGATGGCATTAGAAGATCGGGCAGAGTTAAGCTTAGAATCTACCTAGTGAGGTTGGAATTAATAAGCTGCAGGGTACAAAGCATGAATACAAGTGTGCGGGTCTCAACCAGAATGAGACATCCAACATGGTCATGTCTGAGTGCTTCTGAGTGCCTTAACAATTAAGCAGCCACTTTCTACTGTGCTGAAAATGAAAGTGTTAGTAACTCAGCCGTGTCCAACTCTTTGTGACCCCATGGACTGTAGCCCAACAGGCTCCTCTGTCCATGGAATTCTCCAGGCAAGAATACTAGAGTGGATTGCCATTTCCTTCTCCAGGGAACCTTCCCAACCCAGGGATTGAACCCAGGTCTCCTGCATTCCAGGCAGATTCTTTACCAACTGAGCCACCAGGGAAGACCTTGTACTTTGTTGAATAATCTACAATTTGGAATGTATTACATTGGACACCTAGGACTTTAGATTCATTATCTCCCATTATTTAAGTGCCTATGGTTTGGCAGCAACAAAGGCTTTTTTCCCTTCAGTATTCAGAGGATGTGTTTGTTTGTTTGTTTTTGAAAAGTACAACTATCCATCATCCTCTGGCTACAGTACACTGCTTTATCTTGCAGGTTACCAAGCTACCAGGCCTCCACAGCCAGGATAGCCTTTATACCCCCCCCCCAAAAAGCTGTCCACTGTCACATGTCTGGATCAGAAGCTGTCTGAAAGAAAGAAAGAAGCACCAGGTGGAAAGAATAAGATGCCAACATTCCTTAGATTCCAAAATTGCATATTCAGCATCTACTCTAGCAAAAAGGAAGGCAAGCAGGAGTGTGGGGGAGATTTGGTATCGAGGGTAAGTAGCCTTTCTTCACCAGCAGCATACTGCACTGTCAACGCACAAATCAACTTAGATGACTGCAAGCTGCCTGCTGGTCTAGCGCAGAAGCAGCCCTGTGAAGATGGCAAGCTCGGTTGCTCTCCAGGGTCCTGCAGGCAAAAAAAAAAAAATGCATACTCTAACTAAGCATTGTGATGAGATATGCCTAGAAGAGTAGAGGTGGAAGGAGATTCAGAAATCTAGTCCTAGCCCCTCATTTTATTTCTAGGGAGCTACAACCAAGGGACAGTAAATTAATTTCCAGGGTCATACAAATTTAACACTTTCTGGTAGCTCTAGTTTTTAGTCCAGAATGTATTTGTGATAAAAAGCCAGATTTTCAAAGCAGAGATGCAATAGTATCTATTATGTTTAGGAAAGCCAGAAAATTATAAGACAGTGGTTTCCTCATCCAGTAAAACTGCACCTGTACATCTCCTCCTAAAAGCTGTGATCATTTTGGCTCATGGTTTGAGAATGGGGGAAGTAAATCTTCGAATCTTCTCTCTCACAGAAGTAAAAAGGAAAGGGGCCATGCCACATTCTCAAAGCCCTGCCAGGATCAAGGAAACATCGTATCACATTGGAGGGGATGTTCTCTTTCCCATTCAGCCTCAGTTATATATTTTTAAAGAGACTCTGCAGTTACTTACTTTCACAGAGACTCTGTTGGCATAAAAATCATTTATCATTGTGTTGTACTACCAACCATGGAACTAAAAGACAAACTGTTGGAGAACCATGCCTAGGATTTGGCAGTTAGAATAATTTCAGGGACCTGATGGACCTCACACCCTACACTGCACCATGGATTCACATAATGCACCAGGTCCTCATCCATGAGACATGGATCGTCACACAAAAAATCTTCACTTTTTGTATAAGTGAAGATTTAATTAAATTTCTTTCATTTCCAGTATGACACTGAAACATCTTTGCTATATGATGACATATGTTTACAGCACTTCATGAAGCTGTGTGTTCATAGAGTAGCTTGAAATTTTCTAAGGATTTTGCACACACTCTCTTGCTATATTCCTACAACCAGTATATGGTAGAAGAGTTACTATTACTCCCATTTTACAGATATAAACACAGATACTGACAGAGAGGAAGGATTGGAGATGAGAGGACAGGAGGAATCTTCAAAGAATCTGAGACACAGATTTCCTGATTTCACACTCCATCATTGCATATTAAGTCACATTTTATAAGTGGCAAAAGCAAGACAGAGGTCCAGCATTCATTACAGGTTTAGGATAAACCAGAGAACATGTGCCGGGTCACATAGGAACAGCTCTTCTTTCCCTGTCATCCCCTCTGTCGTATTTACTTCTCTGCCTCTTCCTGCAGGCTGTCTCTCATTGCCAACTTGATCCACTCACTGAAACACAGTCTTTTCTCACTGGCACTGTGACTGGCTTTGTCATGCTCACACGATGAACCTCATTCCAAATCGGATTCTCATGTAACTTATACAGAATCAAATCACGGTGGCAAAGCCGTAAAGCTGGAGAGTGTGTCATGCATTTTTACCTGGGATGCTAAGAAACTGAGAAGCTACTCCATGTCACCAGGAGCTCTTCCTTCTGTGGTCTCCCAGACCTGATGGTCTCTACTAGGAGACCAGCAATCCATCAGGTACTGCCTTACAACATTCCTTGTACTATTGCCTTTTACTGTTAATTAAATTACACATGGATTATATCCTATATTCTTTCCTTGCTTATCACTTCTCTCGGGACAGAAGATTGGGTGCTGCTAGGTTAGCTGGACATCAGGCATATACTACATTCTCAGTTTTAATTTTGATGAGTTGTGTGCATGTGTTCCTGTTTGTGAAGTAAATAATACATCAGTGCAGGAAGCAGGAGATTGAGAATCTTGGCCTGGCTCTTTAGGAAGTGGGGGATCTTTGATAGTCATCTCTTAATTTCTCCTTTACTCGACTGAAAATGTTTGTTGAAAAGTCATTGTAGTACATTATACAAGGCTTAACTACGTTAAGCAATGCTCGGTTTAACAACATGCTTGTAAATACTTTAGGAGCTCTCTGGAAAAAAGATGCCATATCACCATATTTCATTATGAAAAACCTAGAGATACAAAGAGGTGCTCATATCGTGAAGTTATTCTGAAATATTTGACAGAAACTTTGAATTACTGACTTGTTCAGTGATTTACAGTAAGTTTATTTTTCTGGGTCTGCGAGTTCTTCAAAATCAGTTGTATAGAAAAGCTGAATGTGCTCTGCAGTGAATCAATACCAAGCTTTAGAGGTAAAATCTAAATACGTTTACTGTTTAGACTCCAATCACTGAGCTAACTCTGTCAGAGTGACAACCGGGCTGCAGGTGTGTATTTATGTGCGGGCACTATATCTACTTGCACAGGCTTGAACAAATGAGGTGTGAGTTCAGAGTTCCATTTCAATGGGACTGGGTAAGAGAAAAATTGTTCCAGCAGTGAAGAGGAGGCGGGATTGGAGTGGGGAGACCTATTGCGGAAAGTCCCTGCTGAAGCCTGGATGCATGTACCATTTGAATGGAAAACACCTTTGAGTCCATTCCTCCAGTCATTTCAAGACCAAGATGCTGGGAGTGACTATTTTCAGTTTTCTCTCTGCTTAGCTGCTATCATTAGTGTTTAAACAGCCTGCTCACAGGCTTCCATGAGAGTCCATGATTCTTCTAATATCCAAGGATCAGGGCCAGTCACTCTGGGGGACCCTGGTGGCTTCAGAATTCAACAGGACTGAATGAATAAGCCATGGACTTCCTGATGGCAAGAACTCCTATTTCTTTGTATTCCCCCAACCTGCAGAGACAGTGTGCCCAGTGCTTTAATTGGATAGATTGAAAATTAGAAGTTACCAAATAAAGAGAAGGAAAGAAAATCCCTTTGTTGGTTAAAAAAAAAAAAAAAAGAACCCTTATGCACTGGATCCCAGATGTCAGGGGATTGTGGGCTTTGAGTGAATGGAACAGGCTGCAGGGTGAGCTAAGAACGGAGCAAGGTAATCGGAGGAATGTTAGTTCAGGCCTCCTTCTCAGCTTTGTTGGCAACTCTTAATACAAAGGAAGGAAAAGAAAAACCTAAGGCAGTGGAGATAATCAGGCTGGCCACCCAACTGAGTGGTACCTTTCATGTTTCTAGCTTGAGGGAATCTGCTTCCCACACTTTGGGAGTTTCTAAGTAGGCCCAGCTGAAGCAGGAAGAAAAGTGTGTCTCAGTAACAGGCAGAAAGTGTTAGATTACCAACTGAAATAGCAGTCACTTATCTTGTGACAATTTGTGTAATTAGGTCTGAAAAGGTTCTGTTTCTTAAGACGAAGAAAAGGAGAGATTTCTGCCACTTTCCAGTTCCTCAGAACAATGGAACTGCCTGGAAATCTTCTCGCTCTGATTTCAAATATTTTTAGGGTCCCTGACATTTTTGTAGCTTCTCTCTCCTGGGAAGATTTCCTGGCATGGTTATGACTTTATCTTGGAAAGGACATGAATTTCAGAGGCGGAGAGCAGAGGTAGGCAGGCAAAGGTTGGGGAGTGAGATCCTGGTTCAGAGTTTTAGCTCCATGGTTATGTTATGTGATTGGAACTGAGTTACTTACCATCTTGGACCCTTTCCACTTCCAAATCTATAAAATCGGTCTAATGAAACTGCCTCCACACCATATGGCTGCCCCAAGGACTATTACACCTGTCACACTAGCACGTTACCTGGCCTATGGTAGATGCCCAGTAGATGGAAGTCCCTTTCCTTGTGCCAAACCAATGAGTTGTTTGGCAAGATTCCACATCTTGCCCATCAACCCCAAAGATCAGCAATGTAAGATGCATGAGAGGAAAATACTAGAAGTAAAGAACAAACTGGTCACACTGAGTCTGGCTCTTTTCTTCCATCGTGTTCTAAATCCAGTGCCAACAGTCCCTCACATTGAGCTGAAGAGCCTAGTGGTTAGAGCAGACACACAGAAGTCAGGCTTGGGTCCAAATCCTAGAGCTGCCTCTTAGCGGCAGAGGGTTACAAAAATAGAATGTAACCTCAGTTCCATCACTTTTAGATGAGAAAAACAGCCAGAGTGATAAATTAATCTATGTAAAGCACTTAGCACTGTCACTAGTACAGTCAGCACCCAAAAATGTTACCTATTGCATCACCATTTATCTTCTATCCAGCACAGCTCTAGCAGGTGACAGGCTGAGAAAAATAAGGAGGCATAACTTTATGGGCAAAAGTAATTAAAAAGAAAGAATCTCACACTGGTATGAAATGCATAGCTTAGAGAATAAAAATCAGCCTTTCTGAAATGCACTCTCTGTAAGGGTGGCCTAGATAAGACACAGTAGACCAGTAGGCTATTTATCTTGATAAATAGCCCAGAGCTTCTGCCATTTTAAAAAATCAGCCAGTGCTGGTTAGAAGAAACTTTTGAAGAAAAAAAGTTTGTTCCACATACTAGACACTACCCTTACCTTGAACTTTTCCTCCTCCTCACTGGGGCTGTGTTTTTCAGGCACTTGGATTTCCAGGGTCCCTCACTTATTTATTGTAGCCCAAGCTATCCTCCAGTTTCTGCTCCCTCTTTCCTTTTTTTTTCTCAAGGAAAAACACAAATGCAGTTCCCCGCTACCACAAATTATACAGTCAAGTTTCCCACATTTGGGGAAATCTCAAGTACTCCCTCTATTTAAACCAGTGATTTTCAAATGCCAGCCCATGCACCAAGGCTAACCTGCTTGTGTAAGAACTACCCAGAGAGTTTATGAAGAATATAATTCCACACTCAGGGAATCTGATTCGCCAGGTCAGAGATGGCACCTGGTTACCCATAATTCTTAATTGTAGTCAGGTTTTATAACTGTTTCTAGACTTTTCCTACACCAAAATCCAAAACTAACCTATCCCTTGGCCCAGTCATTCCCAGCTTCTCTTTCCCTAGTTCAGTTCAGTCGCTCAGTCGTGTCCGACTCTCCGCGACCCCATGAATCACAGCACGCCAGGCCTCCCTGTCCATCACCAACTCCCGGAGTTCACTCAAACTCATGTCCATCGAGTCGGTGATGCCATCCAGCCATCTCATTCTCGGTCGTCCCCTTCTCCTCCCGCCCCCAACCTTTCCCAGCATCAGAGACTTTTCCAGTGAGTCAACTCGCCTCATGAGGTGGCCAAAGTATTGCAGTTTCAGCTTCAACATCAGTCCTTCCAATGAACACCCAGGATCAATCTCCCTTAGAATGGACTGGTTGGATCTCCTTGCGGTACAAGGGACTCTCAAGAGTCTTCTCCAACACCACAGTTCAAAAGCATCAATTCTTCGGCGATCAGTTTTCTTCACAGTCCAACTCTCACATCCATACATGACCACGGGAAAAACCATAGCCTTGACTAGACGGACCTCGGTTGGCAAAGTAATGTCTCTGCTTTTTAATATATTATCAAGGTTGGTCATAACTTTCCTTCCAAGGAGTAAGCGTCTTTTAATTTCATGGCTGCAATCAGCATCTGCAGTGATTTTGGAGCCCAAAAAAATAAAGTCTGACACTGTTTCCACTGTTTTTCCATCTATTTCCCATGAAGTGATGGGACCAGATGCCATGATCTTAGTTTTCTGAATGTTAAGCTTCAAGCCAAACTTTTCACTCTCCTCTTTCACTTTCATCAAGAGGCTTTCGAGTTCCTCTTCACTTTCTGCCATAAGGGTGGTGTCATCTGCATATCTGAGGTTATTGATATTTCTCCCAGCAATCTTGATTCCAGCTGGTGCTTCTTCCAGACTGGCGTTCCTCATGATGTACTCTGCATATAAGTTAAATAAGCAGGATGACAATATACAGCCTTGACGCACTCCTTTTCCTATTTGGAACCAGTCGGTTGTTCCATGTACAGTTCTGACTGTTGCTTCCTGACCTGCATACAAGTTTCTGAAGAGGCAGGTCAGGTGGTCTGGTATTCCCACCTCTTTCAGAATGTTCCACAGTTTATTGTGATCCACACAGTCAAAGGCTTTGGCATAGTCAATGAAGCAGAAATAGATGTTTTTCTGGAACTCTCTTGCTTTCTCCATGATCCAGCGGATGTTGGCCATTTGATCTCTGGTGCCTCTGCCTTTTCTAAAACCTGCTTGAACATCTGGGAGTTCACGGTTCACATATTGGTGAAGTCTGGCTTGGAGAATTTTGAGCATGACTTTACTAGTGTGTGAGATGAGTGCAATTGTGCGGTAGTTTGAGTATTCTTTGGCATTCCCTTTCTTTGGGATTGGAATGAAGACTGACATTTTCCAGGCCTGTGGCCACTGCTGAGTTTTCCAAATTTGCTGGCATATTGAGTGTAGCACTTTCACAGCATCATCTTTCAAGATTTGAAATAGCTCAACTGGAATTCCATCACCACCACTAGCTTTATTCGTAGTGATGCTTTCTAAGGCCCACTTGACTTCACATTCCAAGATGTCTGGCTCTAGATGAGTGATCACGCCATCGTGATTATCTTCGTCATGAAGATCTTTTTTGTACAGTTCTTCTGTGTATTCTTGCCACCTCTTCTTAATATCTTCTGCTTCTTTTAGGTCCATACCATTTCTGTCCTTTATCAAGCCCATCTTTGCATGAAATGTTACCTTGGAATCTCTAATTTTCTTGAAGAGATCTCTTGTTTTTCCCATTCTGTTGTTTTCCTCTATTTCTTTGCATTGATCACTGAGGAAGGCTTTCTTATCTCTCCTTGCTATTCTTTGGAACTCTGCATTCAGATGCTTATATCTTTCCTTTTCTCCTTTGCTTTTCGCTTCTCTTCTTTTCACAGCTATTTGTAAGGTCTCCTCAGACAGCCATTTTGCTTTTTTGCATTTCTTTTCCTTGGGGATGGTCTTGGTCCCTGTCTCCTGTACAATGTCATGAACCTCAGTCCAGAGTTCATCAGGCACTCTATCTATCAGATCTAGTCCCTTAAATCTATTTCTCACTTCCACTGTATAATCATAAGGGATTTGATTTAGGTCATACCTGAATGGTCTAGTGCTTTTCCCTACTTTCTTCAATTTAAGTCTGAATTTGGCAATAAGGAGTTCATGATCTGAGCCACAGTCAGCTCCTGGTCTTGTTTTTGGTAACTGTATAGAGCTTCTCCATCTTTGGCTGCGAAGAATATAATCAATCTGATTTCGGTGTTGACCATCTGGTGATGTCCATGTGTAGAGTCTTCTCTTGTGTTGTTGGAAGAGGGTGTTTGCTATGACCAGTGTGTTATCTTGGCAGAACTCTATTAGCCTTTGCCCTGCTTCATTTCATGCTCCAAGGCCAAATTTGCCTGTTACTCCAGGTGTTTCTTGACTTCCTACTTTTGCGTTCCAGTCCCCTATAATGAAAAGGACATCTTTTTTGGATGTTAGTTCTAAAAGGTCTTGTAGGTCTTCATAGAACCATTCAACTTCAGTGTTACTGGTTGGGGCATAGGCCTGGATTACTGTAATACTGAATGGTTTGCCTTGGAAACGAACAGAAATCATTCTGTCGTTTTTAAGATTGCATCCAAGTACTGCATTTCGGACTCTTTTATTGACCATGATGGCTACTCCATTTCTTCTAAGGGATTCCTGCCCACAGTAGTAGATATAATGGTCATCTGAGTTAAATTCACCCATTCCAGTCCATTTTAATTCACTGATTCCTAGAACCTATCTAAAAAAACCTCATTTATCCTGGGTCCATGAATCATTAACTAGCACCAACTTTATGTTTTCCCTCCAAGATCGTAAATAAAGGAAAATAAGTTATGCTATGAAAGAAAGTACAAAAAACAAACCACCAGAGAAGGTGACTAGTATTTAGAACCTCCTCAAATCTATTCTGTATAAATGCAGCTGACCCTAAAGCATACTGTGGGTTCCAGCTCTCCTATTCTCTCCCTACTTTCATGGCAGAGAGGCCAAAATACATGACAAATGAAAGTCTGGAGACACAGGGTCACCGCAGATGTGCAGAATAAATAATAATAGCAGTAACACGCACCACCACTGTGTACTGGGCGCCAAAGTCCAAGCACCCAAAGCACGTTATGTAAATTATCTCACTTAACTTTCCCATCTGTGAATACGTGTAACAGTACATATAGTACTAACAGTCCCAGTTCACAAATTACATGGAGACGCAAAGGAATTAATGTACCCAAATTCACACAGCTAACAAGCGTCTGAGGATGGCAGAGGAGACAATTTCATAGGGACCAGAGCATTTGTGAAGGCTGGGAACCTTCAATTAGCACAAACCATCCTCCCTCTCTTTCCTCTTCTCTAGAGAGAAGACTATTGGGAAATAAAAGATACAACTTACACAAAAAGGAAGCAAATCATTGCAGAGCAAGAAGACAGCAGTGTCTCCAGGATGTTTCAGTTGGGAAGTACTAAACTAGGGCTTCACCATTTCTTTCTTACCTGTGGTATAGAAGGACATACAGGACCCTTCTTGTCTCCCATTTGAGTAAAATATGGGTGGTGGGTAGGGGGAAACAGAAATGCTGCCTGACAGGCCACTTTAGTTCTACAGAATTGAAAGAGCCAGTGAGTTCTTGAAGGTAGAAATGGAACGAGTGGCTGAGAGCTGGCTTCATCCAAGCTGCCCAGCCCAAAGTAAAAAGGAGCTACTTGTTTCTACGGAAATGTCATCCAGGCACACATTCCATCTAGTTGAAGCCACAATCCTCCAGAAAATCCAGAAAGCACTTTAAATAGATAGACCAAGCTAGACCAAGACTCACTTCAAGATGGTGGAACTTCCGTTAAACCTGACGCTAGTTTCTCTTCTCTGCCTTTCCAGGGCCTCTCCTAAGAAAGACTGCAGAGCCAGAGTAGCAAGCACACTGAAGTATCCCCTCATCAGAAATGCAGTCTGGAGCTTCTTTCTATTGGGTGGCAGAATGGAGGCTGTCCTTACCATGCCTGTACTTTTTCCAGGGCCTAAAAGAACAAGTCCTGTGGCCAAACAATCATTTAACCTTGGCAGTAATATTAATGAAGACCAACCATTCATGGCTACTTTGTATCACAAAAGATTTTCTATATAAAAGGACTCAGATCACTATTCGTAGACTTTCAGAGGGTTCTGAAGAAATGAAAACATCCCCCTTCACCACCATCATCCAGCTGTCCAGCCACATGTGAACCAATAGAGACCAATAGTGTCCTTTCTTCAGCTGGCAGTAAACTTCCCCCTAGGAACAGACATGGAGGAAGATATCTCCTTCCCACTCCAACCCACAGCATCCAATGAAACTCTCCCTTCCCCCTCTCGCCCCCTACACCCCCATTTTCAAAGTAGTCCTGTCACCCTCTGATAAACTGGAAGGCTCATCCCTCTGCAGAGGATAAATGACATCAATTCCAAAAGATTCCAAGAACAGCCCCTTTAAGAAGTTTCCATTTGGAAAAAATATTTAAGCAAAGCTGTGCTTGATGAAGTGAAATAGAAATTAGCCGCTCCAGTAGCACCAGCTTCTCAGATTCATTTGAAGGTAGACCAGCTCATTCGCTTCCAAGTGGAACGGACTCAACAACAATACATCACAGTTAACTGTAATCACAGCCCCATGGAATTCCAGCCGGTACCTAGAGTACACCTAGGTGTACTGAATAGTCCCCCATCTGTAATCAACCTTCCGTACATTTCTTCCTAATCGCTGAATACAGTTTCATTTTAGTGAACTGTTGTCTTAGCATATTACAGTTGGTCATTCCAGCACACCTAATGGCCCATTCGGTATGTTAAATGACTCCTAGGGTCCCTTGGCTTTTATTTCCCAGCAAAGCTTGGAGGGGATTGGATTTTTCCCTTCCCCATTGCTCGATTTCAAGGGCACAGTCACAGAAGATCAAAGGCAAAGACATACCTGTTGCAGTCGATGTGGAGCAGGAGATGGGACGCACTGACAGACAGTGCAACCCTGTGCCACTGCCCATCAGCCAGCCGGTAAGGAAGTGCCTCTGTCCGGGGCTTCCCATTGTGTATGTAGTGATAGCGAATCTCATCCCTCAGACCACTGCTCTCCAGTTCAAAGTAGCTGTGTGTAAAGAACAAAAATGTGTTTTGTTTTCCTTCTGGTCATCACACCGTCATCAATCCTCATGACTTCCTACCAGGATTCCCAGAATCTAAAATTAACTCAACATGACGCAAAGAAACACAACCCACAATTAATTGTACAACATGGAACCCACTTCGCCTTCCATCCAAGAGTCCTCACAGTGACAGCTTGAAGGCCTGATATGGTGACTGACAGATGTGCTATGAGTGACAGGTGACAAGCTAACTGGCAAAGCTCAGTGCAGTGTCACTTAACTATGATTCAGGTCTCCTTTCTTTCTATTGTCTACAAAAGGCCATTCACGTGGAATGGGTTTATCGATGTTTATTTTTATTACTGCCGCTTCTCCTTTTTCAAGAATTAAAGGAAAATACAAGTCACGTGAACTATCAGGGATGGAAACAAATTGTCACAGAAGAGATGAATAAGGTTTGTTTTGTTGTTGTTGTTACTGTTGCTTTTACTTCCCCCTGAACAAAACACTATAAGTGTCAGGGGAATAATTCCTACGTAACCAATAAGGAAGGAACATTTAAAGCTACTTGCATTATGTGTTAATATTTCCAAATGTCATGGCATGAAACATGTGACTGACCTTTTCTTTTTGCAGATTGTTACCTTCTTTTTCTAGATCTGTGAAAAACTCAGCATCTCCTCTGCAGTCGGCACACTGGCCATAAAAGGCAGCAGGCAACTCTGGGACACTCCTCAGTCACACACCAGGGCTGATACTTTCATGGGGGCAGAACTACGTAGTTTCCTGTGTCCCTTCTGAAATGTGTCACCGTCATCACCACAGGGTCCAACCTCACTGCCAGGCACGGGGCCTCTGACATATACCGTCTAATCCATCACTCACAAAAACCTGGAAGACTGGTATGATACCTTCTGAGTATCTTTAAAAAAAAAACACTGCGATTCTGGAATCAAGTAACACACCCAAACCAGATTTTAAACTCAGAGCTAGATGTGGCAATCCAGGTACTTATCTACCAGGTAGGCCTCATCTCAGAGGCGTAGAGACAAAGTAGTAAAGATGGCCTCAACTGGCACTGTCTCCCAGCAGCTTATTCACACAGGCCATTCAAGAACTGCTCACCTAATAGGCAACCATGTTCAATCTCAAGATGTGGAAGGATCTACTGCTGCTGCTCTAATCCACTGAGTTGGCCTGACCCCACTAACAACCCAAGCATATTCAATCCAAAACATAAAATGCATCCTCCATGAGCACTGAGATGAATATATCATGAATCTCAGCTTCTATTATCCACGACTTCCAAATCTCCCATCACATATGAAAGCAAATGCACATTTCTTGCTCATCTTTCACAGAGATCTTCCTGAGATCACACTGCAGGAAAAGCAAAGTCAAGACCAGCCTCCGACCCACCTCACATGGACTATACAAAGAATTAGGCTCAAGATCATAAATAGAAAAGGTTACTTATACTACTGTAGCCATCTCCTGGGCCCAGGTACATGCTTACTAGTGATAATATAATATATATTTTTTAAGACTGTTAAGGAGGAAATCCCTTAACATACAAGACATTCATTTTAAGAGAATTCTCCAATTTTTTTCTAAGCATCCAGAATACTGGAAGAATCAAACAATCAGAGGACTTAAAAGGTCAGGAAAATCTTAGAGATTATCCGGTCATTCATTAATTTACTCAGTGTGTCACGGCTGAACACATATTGAAAAGCTAAGATAGCATTTAAAATACAGATCCTGTTCTAAGATTTTCCATTTAGAGAATAGTGGGAAAAAAAATCAAAGTATGCCCCTCCCCTCAAAAAAGCTAGAAATTGGAGAATGGGAAACAAAGCAAAGTCAAAGCTATCAATTCATGATTAAATATGGCATTCTAGAAATGGGCTTTCATAAATATCTCACTTAATTTCTTCAAGCTAAGTACTATTATCACTATTTTACAGATGAGTTCACAGATGATCAGAGATATTAAATAGCTTGTCCGAGACCACACAGCTCCTGTATAGAAAAGCAGCATAACTTGGTACTTAAGACCTTACCAAGATTAACACATAATAAGAACTCTTCAATCACTTTATTTTGACCAACAAGCTACTCCTGGAGGAAGGAACATGACCTTGAAAGGACCTCAATCAATGACAATCAAAAACATTCAAAATAACTTGAAACATAATAAACAAAGAAAAAAGGCATATATATTTAACCAGATTTAATCATCATTGCCTCATTGAGCAAATGCTCAGTGTATTATAAACATATCTTTTAAAGATCATTTTGCAATGAATTGGAGTAAGTGGGTACCTTGGGGTAATCACAAACATGTAGTTAAAACAAATGTGCCCTAATATTATGCAAATAGTTACTTGTGTCTTGGGATATCTGACGGCATCATGCATATATAGAAAAACTGCTATATTTAAAACAACCCATATGAAAGTCAAGATGCTATGTTTAAAAAAAAAATTGTTCAGTTCAGTTCAGTTCAGTTCAGTCGCTCAGTCGTGTCCGACTCTCCGTGACCCCATGAATCTCAGCACGCCAGGCCTCCCTGTCCATCACCAACTCCCGGAGTACACTCAAACTCATGTCCACAGAGTCGGTGATGCCATCCAGCCATCTCATTCTCTGTCGTCCCCTTCTCCTCCCGCCCCCAACCTTTCCCAGCATCAGAGTCTTTTCCAGTGAGTCAACTCGTCGCATGAGGTGGCCAAAGTATTGCAGTTTCAGCTTTAGCATCAGTCCCTCCAATGAACATCCAGGATTGATCTCCTTTAGAATGGACTGGTTGGATCTCCTCGCAGTATAAGGGACTCTCAAGAGTCTTCTCCAACACCACAGTTCAAAAGCATCGATTCTTCGGCGATCAGCCTTCTTCACAGTCCAACTCTCACATCCATACATGACCACGGGAAAAACCATTGCCTTGACTAGACGGACCTTGGTTGGCAAAGTAATGTCTCTGCTTTTTAATATATTATCAAGGTTGGTCATAACTTTCCTCCCAAGGAGCAAGCGTCTTACTATTTACACATGACGGTAATTCCCTAGCATTTCAAGCCTGCTGCTGCTGCTGCTGCTGCTGCTAAGTCACTTCAGTCGTGTCCGACTCTGTGTGACCCCATAGACGGCAGCCCACCAGGCTCCCCTGTCCCTGGGATTCTCCAGGCAGGAACACTGGAGTGGGTTGCCATTTCCTTCTCCAATGTGTGAAAGTGAAAAGGGAAAGTGAAGTCGCTCAGTCATGTCTGACTCGTAGCGACCCCATGGACTGCAGCCTACCAGGCTCCTCCGTCCATGGGATTTTCTAGGCAAGAGTACTGGAATGGCTTGCCATTGCCTTCTACGTTCAAGCCTGCAGACAGGGCCAAATCTTGTGGCCTAAGAATGCTCTTATGCAATTAAAAAGGGGGAAAAAAGTTATTAATAGATAACTGCAAAAGTGGTCCTAGAGATGACAAAGAAATCAGATAGCTAAGTGATACCCGGCTAAAACTGCTTCATGAGTACTGAGAAGAGAAAAGGGCAGTATTTGCAGGCAGTAATCCTCTGCTAATACTGATGTGAGGCTTAGTCCTGAAAGCAGCATGGAGGAGGCAGTCATTTGGCCTGAGAGCACCTGACATTAGCCTAAAGCGCATACTGTAGATTTGTAGTAGAGCCTGCTTCTCTGGTGGCTAAGAGATGATAAAGCATCTGCCTGCAGTATGGGAGACCTGGGTTCAATCCCTGGATCGGGAAGATCCCCTGGAGAAGGGAATGGCTACCCACTCCAGTATTCTTGCCTGGAAAACCCCATGGACAGAGGAGTCTGGTGGGCTCCCATGCATGGGGTTGCAAAGAGTTAACACAACTAAGCGACTAACACACACATTTGTTACTCAAGTATGGTCCACTGACCAGCAGCATTATCATCTACGGAAATTCAGATTATAAGGCCCCAACCAAGACCCACGTGAATCAGAATCTGCACTTTAATAAGACTCATAGATGATTCCCGCACACATTAAAAGTCAAGCAGCACTGTGGTGAAGTACACCAGGTGTTGCTTTATGCCCCAGCCAACTAATCACGGTCAAGAAGCAGAAGTCTAATGCCTCGAGCAAGTGAATAAGAACCATGTGGTGCTTTCAGGGGAAGAGAGGACACTGAAAGCAATAGTGAGTCAGCGTTCAGTGAGCTCTCACCCCTACCAGTCCTCTCCCTTCAGCCCTCAAGTGCTTTCGGGTCTTCCCAGGAGTTTGTGGGAAGGACCAGCTGCATAGGTGATAAAGTCACCAGTCAGATTTCGTGAGCAGCATTTCTCCCCTCAGCCTGGCAACTCAGCCAAGTGTGCTGCTCCAGTGAACTGTCCTGACCCCCAGAAAAACTTGGTTCATCCTTCAAATAACTGAAAACAGCAATCATATTCACTACAAAGCTTTCTCTTTTAGACCAAGCATTTCCAGCTCCATCTTTTATACTCTTGCTCCCACCCAAAATAAAACGCCTTCCTGGTCCAAGATGGGGTCACACCATTCTTTCCAGATTCTTCCCCAACTTGGCCACCAGGCTTCAGGTGTGGTAAAATGGATCAGCTTCCCCCATAAATGTAGCATCCAGGACTACAAAGGCCTCCTTTGCACTGTGCACAACTGAGTACAACCTAGCATTGACACTGACTTATGGACACCTAACCCAGCAAGTCCTTTGACTCACAATTATTTTGAATCAAGTATTTTGACTCCAAATAACTATGAGGGTGAATTTTCCCTACCCTGTATTTACATAGCTCAATTTTCTTCAACCTAAGTTCCTGCTTAAGTGCTAGGCAGACCCTAGCCATAAACAGTGTGAATAACTCCCCAAAGCCTACCCTTGAGGGTTGCTGCTGCTGCTGCTGCTGCTGCTAAGTCACTTCAGTCGTGTCCAACTCTGTGTGAAACCATTAACGGAAGCCCACCAGGCTCCCCCTTCCCTGGGATTCTCCAGGCAAGAACACTGGAGTGGGTTTCCATTTCCTTCTCCAATGTGTGAAAGTGAAAAGTGAAAGTAAAGTCGCTCAGTCGTGTCCGACCCCCAGCGACCCCACAGACCGCAGCCGACCAGGCTCCTCCATCCATGGGATTTTCTAGGCAACAATAAATTACTATGAACTGAATTCAAATTTCACAAAGCTACCCGATTCCCATGTTATATTCATAAATAAAAGTCAGGAACAATAATTCCAAATAACATAGACAGATTCAGTTCAGTTCAGTCGCTCAGTCATGTCCGACTCTTTGCGAGCCCATGAATCACAGCACGCCAGGCCTCCCTGTCCATCACCAACTCTGGAGTTCACTCAAACTCATGTCCATTGAGTTTTTGGGTGTGAGAAACAAGGAGACTCCTATCCAATGCGTATCCCTGGCAGGATTATTGGGGGGAAAGGAGAAAAACCAGATAAGCCACTATCTTCTTTCTGTAATGGAAACAAATCATCACAGGAATAGAGAACACCTGGGTAGACCATTCTCCAAATTCTAAAAAATGCCAAAGAGTAAAGAAACAAGTTTCATAGCAATTTCCTAGCATAATGCCTACAATGCCTAGGGAAAACATCTACTTCTGCTTTATTGACTATGCCGAAGACTTTGACAGTGTGGATCACAACAAACTCTGGAAAATTCTTAAAGAGATGGGAATACCAGACCACCTGACCCGCCTCTTGAGAAACCTGTATGCAGGTCAGGAAGCAACAGTCAGAACTGTACATGGAACAACAGACTGAATCCAAATAGGAAAGGAGTACGTCAAGGCTGTATATTGTCACCCTGCTTATTTAACTTCTATGCAGAGTACATCATGAGGAACGCTGGGCTGGAAGAAGCACAAGCTGGAATCAAGATTGCCAGGAGAAATATCAATAACCTCAGATATGCAGTTGACACCACCCTTATGGCAGAGAGTGAAGAGGAACTAAAGAGCCTCTTGATGAAAGTGAAAGAGGAAAGTGAAAAAGTTGGCTTAAAGCTCAATATTTAGAAAACTAAGATCATGGCAACTGGTCCCATAGCTTCATGGCATATAGATGGGGAAGCAATGGAAACAGTGACAGACTTCAATTTTGGGGGGCTCCAAAATCACTGCAGATGGTGACTGTAGCCATGAAATTAAAAGACACTTGCTCCTTGGAAGAAAAGCTATGACCAACCTAGACAACATATTAAAAAGCAGAGACATTACTTTGCCAACAAAGATCTGTCTAGTCAAAGCTATGGTTTTTCCAGTAGTCATGTATGGATGTGAGAGTTGGACTATAAAGAAAGCTGAGCACCAAAGAATTGATGCTTTTAAACTGTGGTATTGGAGAAGACTCTTGAGAACCCCTTGGACTACAAGGAGATCCAACCAGTCCATCCTAAAGTAAATCAGTCCTGAATATTCATTGGAAGGATGCTGAACCTCCAATACTTTGGCCACCTTGAGTCAGTCAAGAACTGACTCATTGGAAAAGACCCTAAAGCTGGGAAAGATTGAAGGAGGGAGGAGAAGGGGACGACAGAAGATGAGATGGTTGAATGGCATCACCAACTCAATGGACATGAGTTTGAGTAAACTCCAGGAGCTGGTGACAGACAGGGAGGCCTGGTATGCTGCAGTCCATGGGGTCACAAAGAGTCAGACACAACTGAGTGACCAAACTGAACTGAGGAAAGGTTAATTCTACCTTTAACAATATAGCTCACATTTATTTGGTAATAGCCAAGCAATACCACTCTTGGGCATATACCCAGAAAATATGAAAACTCTAATTTGAAAAGCTACATGCACCCCAATGTTCATAGCAGCACTATTTATAATAGCCAAGGAATGGAAGCAACCTGAATGTCCATTGACAGATGAAGAGGACATGGTATATATACACAACAGAATATTACTCAGATATAAAGAATTAAATAATGCCATTTGCAGCAACAAGGATACACCTAGAGATTATCATAAGTGAAGTCAGATGGAGATTGACAAATATCATATGATATCATGTATACACGAAATCTAAAGATGATGCAAATAAACTTATTAACCAAACAGAAACAGATTTGGTCATAAAAAGCAGTCATATGGTTATCAAAGATGAAAGTAGGGAGAGGGATAAATTAGATATACACTACTACATACAAAAAAGATAAGCAATAATGAACTACTGAATAGCACAGGGAACTAAATTCAATATCTTGTAATAACTTATAATAGCTAAGATTGTAAAAAATAGATTTATTTATGTGAAACTGAATCACTTTGCTGTATACCTGAAACTGATACAACATTGCAAATCAATTATAGGTCAATTAAATTAAAAGAAAATAATAACAGCCAATATGTATGATGCTTACTGCCAGGAAATGACTGTAGGCTTTTACATTTCATATCAAAATAATCCCTACCACATCCTAGGATATATTTATCTATTTATTATCTGCTTTAACAGACACTTCCACAGCACTATGTGCCAGGCACTATTCCACAAGTATTTACTCATTTAATCTTCACTGAAACCTCAAAACTACCAGTTATTACTATTCCAGTTTTATAGAGGATGGAACCTAAATAAAGATTAAATAACTTTTCCACAGCTACAGAGCTAGGTAACAGCAGAACTAGGATCCACATGGGAATAGCCTAGCTCCAGGGTTCCTGCTTTATGCAGTCTCCCAAGTCCATGCTTTTAATTACTACCTCATTTTAAAAAAAAGAAATTTAAGATTTGGGGATGGGAAAAGGTATTCCATTCAAATGGAGATCAACTGAAAGCTAGAGCAGCTATACTCACATCAGACACAACAGACTTTAAAATAAAAACTGTTACAAAAGACAAAGCAAGATACTACATAAAGATCAATGGATCACTCCAAGAAGAAGATATAACAATTATATATGCACCCAACATAGGAGCAACTCAATACACAAGGCAAATAAGGGAGAAATCAACAGAAACACAGTAGTAGGAAGGGACTTTAATACCCCACTTTCCTCAATGGACTGATCATCCAGACAGAAAATCAGTAAGGAAACACAGGCCTTAAATTACACATTAGCCTTAATTGATATTTATAGGATATTCCATCCAAAAGAAGAATACACATTCTTCTCACGTGCACATGGAACATTCTCCAGGACTGACTGCAAAGTGAGCCTCTGTACATCTAAAAGTGAAATCATATCAAGCATCTTTTCTGATCACAACACTACGAGATTAGAAATAAACTATAAGGTGGGGGGTGGGATAGAAAGTGGCTTCCCAGATAGCACAGTGGTAAAGAATCCACCTTCCAGTGCAGGAGACACAAGTTCTATCCCTTGACCAGGAAGATCCCCTGGAGAAGGAAATGGCAACCCAATCCAGTATTCTTGCTTGAAAAATTCCACGAACAGAGGAGCCTGGTGGGCTACAGTCCATAGGATAGCAAACTCAGACACAACTGAGCATGCACACACACAAGAAAAAAAACCTAAAACACACACACACAAACACGTGCAAGCTAAACAAAATGCTTTTGAACAACCAATGAGAAACGGAAGGAATTGAACAAGAAATTTAAAAATACCTAGAAACAAATGAAAACAAAAACACAATGATCCAAAACCTATGAGATGGAGCAAAAGAAATTCTAAGAAGGACATTTATAACAATACAATCTTATCTTAGGTAACAAGAAAAATCTCAGCTAAACACCCTAAACTTAATGCCTAAAACAACTGAAGAAAGAAAACAAGCAAAACCTCAGTTTTGCTTGTTAGTAAAGCAAAAAAACCTCAGTTTTTTCCTCGTTAGTAAAAGGAAAGAAATCATAAAGATCAGAGGAGAAATAAATGAAATAGAGGTGAAGAAAACAATTGTAAAGATCAATGAAACTAAAAGCTGTTTCTTTGAAAACATAAAATTGATAAAACTTTAGCCAGACTCACCAAGAAAAGGGAGAGGACTCAAATCATTAAAATTAGAAATGAAAAAAGAAAAGTTACAACTGATACCACAGAAATACAAAGGATCATAAGAGACTATTACAAGCAACTGTATACCAATAAAACAGACAACCTGGAAGAAATGGACAAATTCTTAGAAAGGTACAATCTCCCAAGAGTGAACCAGGAAGAAACTGAAAACACAAACAGACCAATCCCAAGTAATGAAATTGAAACTGTGATTTAAAAACTCCACAAAAGTCCATGACAGATGGTGTACAGGTGAATTTTATCAAATATTTAGAGAAGAGCTAATATCTATTCTTCTGAAACTGTTCCCCAAAAATTGCAGAGGCCAGAAAACTTCCAAATTCATTCCATGAGGCTGCCATCACCTTGATATCAAAACCAAAGACACCACAAAAAAAAAAAGAAAAGAAAATTATAGGCCAGTACCACTGATGAACATAGACACAAAAATCCTCAACAAAATACAGCAATCTGAATATAAAAATACAATAAAAGGACCATACTTGATCATGATCAAGTGGGATTTATCCCAAAGATGCAGGATTTTTCAATATCTACAAAACAATGTGATACACCACATCAACAAATCAAATAAAAACCATGTGATCACATCAATAGATGCAGAAAGTTTGACAAAATTATGATAAAGACTCTCCAGAAAATGGAAATAGAAGAAATATATCTCAACATAATAAAAGTCATATGTGACAGACCTATAGCTAGCATCATACTCAGTGGTGAAAATCTGAAAGCATTCCCTCTAAGATAAGGAACAAGACAAGAATGTCCACTCTCACCACTTTTATTCAACATAGTTTTGGAAGTCCTAGCCACAGCAATCAGAGAAGAAAAAGGAATAAAAGGAATCTGAATGAGAAAAGAAGTAAAACTGTCATTATTTGGAAATGACATGATACTATACATAGAAAATCCTAAAGACACTACCAGAAAACTACTAGAACTTATCAGTGAATTTGGTAAAGCTGAAAGTAACAAATGATTCCCAAGTAGCTCAAATGGTAAAAGAGTCTGCCCACAATGCAGGCAAAGTAACAAAATTAATTCACAGAGATCTGTAATGTTTGGGAGAGTTGTAAGTTACAATATTAATACACAGAAATCTGTTGTATTTTTATATAACAAAAAAGTATCAGAAAGGAACTCAAGAAACAATCCCATTTACCTTCACATCAAAAAGAATACCTAGAAGCAAACCTTCCTAAAGCAATAAAAGACCTGTATTTCAGAAATTATAAGACTGATGAAAGAAATCAAAGAAGAATCAATATTGCTAAAGTAACTACACTAACCAAGGCAATCTATAGATTGAATGCTGCTGCTGCTAAGCCACTTCAGTCGTGTCCGACTCTGTGTGACCCCATAGACAGAAGCCCACCAGGCTTCCCTGTCCCTGGGATTCTCCAGGCAAGAACACTGGAATGGGTTGCCATTTCCTTCTCCAATGTGTGAAAGTGGAAATTGAAAAGTGAAAGTGAAGTCGCTCAGTCATGTCTGACCCTTAGCAACCCCATGGACTGCAGCCTACCAGGCTCCTCCATCCATGGGATTTTCTAGGCAAGAGTACTGGAGTGGCTTGCCATTGCCTTCTCTGATAGATTAAATGCAATCCCTATCAATTACAAATGACATTTTTCACAGAACTAGAAGAAAAATATTTACAATTTGTATGGAGACAAAAGACACCAAATAATCAAAACTATCTTGTGAAAGAAAAAATGGAGTTGGAGGAATCAGGCACCCTGATTTCAGACTATATGACAAAGCTATAGTCATAAAAACAGTATGGTACTGTAGTCATCAAAACAGTATGGTACTGGAACAAAGACAGACGTATAGATGAATGGAATAGGATAGAAAACCCAGAAATAAATGCATGCACCTATCATCAATTAAGAATCAATATTTCTGGGAGAAATATCAATAACCTCAGATATGCAGATGACACCACCCTTATGGCAGAAAGTGAAGAGGAACTCAAAAGCCTCTTGATGACAGTGAAAGAGGAGAGTGAAAAGATTGGCTTGAAGCTCAACATTCAGAAAACGAAGATCATGGCATCTGGTCCCATCACTTCATGGGAAATAGATGGGGAAACAGTGGAAACAGTGTCAGACTTCATTTTGTTGGGCTCCAAAATCACTGCAGATGCTGACTGCAGCCAGGAAATTAACAGACGCTTACTCCTTGGAAGGAAAGTTATGACCAACCTAGATAGTATATTAAAACGCAGAGACATTACTTTGCCAAACAAGGTCCATCTAGTCAAGGCTATGGTTTTTCCAGTGGTCATGTATGGATGTGAGAGTTGGACTGTAAAGAAAGCTGAGCGCCGAAGAATTGATGCTTTTGAACTGTGGTGCTGGAGAAGACTCTTGAGAGTCCCTTGGACTGCAAGGAGATCCAACCAGTCCATTCTAAAGGAGATCAATCCTAGGTGTTCATTGGAAGGACTGATGCTAAAGCTGAAACTCCAATACTTTGGCCACCTCATGTGACGAGTTGACTCACTGGAAAAGACTCTGATGCTGGGAAGGATTGGGGGTGGGAGGAGAAGGGGACGACAGAGAATGAGATGGCTGGATGGCATCACTGACTCTGTGGACATGAGTTTGAGTGAACTCCGGGAGTTGGTGATAGACAGGGAGGCCTGGCATGCTGTGCTTCATGGGGTCGCAAAGAGTCAGACACGACTGAGCGACTGAACTGAACTGAACTGATCATCAATTAATCTATGGTGCAGGAGGCAAGACTATACAATGGAGGAAAGACAGTCTCTTCAATAAATGGTGTTTATAAAATTGGACATATATATATACAATGAAAATAGAACATTCTTTAACACCACACACACAAAAAAAAATGGATTAAAGACCTAAATGTGAAATCTGACACTACAAACTTCTTAGAGGAAAACATAGGCAGAACACTGTACATGAATCACAGCAATATCTTTTTTGATCCATCTCCCAGAGTAACAGAAATAAAAACAAAAGCCTTTGCAAAGCAAAGGATACCATAAGCAAAATGAAGATAACCCAGAGAATGAGCGAGAATTTTTGCAAATGATATGACTGACAGGGATTAGTCTTCAAAATTTACAAACAACTCATGCATCTTAATATCATCAAAACAAACAACCCAATCAAAAATGAGCAGAAGACCTAAATAGACATTTCTCCAAAGATGACATACAGATGGCCTAGAAGCATATGAAAAGATGGTCCACATTGCTAATTATTAGAGAAATGCAAATCAAAACTACAATGAGATATCACCTCAGACCAGTCAGAATGGCTATCATCAAAAAATCAATATATAATAATATTTGAGAGGGTGTAGAAAGAAGGAAACCCTCCTACACTGTTGGTGGGAATGTAAATTGGTACAGCCACTAGGGATAACTGTATGGAGGTTCCTTGAACAAACTAAAAACAGAGATACCATAAAACCTACAATCCCACTCTTGGGTATGTACCTGGAGAAAAATATGGTCCAAAAGGATATATGCACCCTAATGTTCACTGCAGCACTGTTTACAATACCCAAGACATGGAAGCAACCTAAATGTTCATCAACAGAAGAATGTATAAAGAAATCAGAAAGATAAATAAGCAACAAAAAGAATAAAATATATCTAGGAATAAACCTACCTAAGGAGATGCAGAGATATTCCATATTCCTGGATTGGAAGAATCAATATTGTGAAAATGACTGTACTACTAAATGGAGTCAACAGATTCAATGTGATCCCAATGAAATCACCAATGACATTTTTCACAGAACTAGAACAAAACATTCCACAATTCATATGGAGACACAAAAGATCCTCAATAACCAAAGCAGTCTTGAGAAAGAAGAATAGAGCTGGAAGAATCAACCTTCCTGACTTCGGATTATACTACAAAGCTACAATCATCAAGACAGTATGGTACTGGCACAAAGACCGAAAAATAGACTAATGGACCAAAATAGAGAGCCCAACTATAAACCCACACACCTATGGGCACCTTATTTTTGACAAAGGGGCAAGAATATACAATGGGGCAAAAATAGCCTCTTCAGTAAGTGGTGCTGGGAAAACTGGACAGCTACGTACAAAAGAATGAAATTAGAACACTTCCCAATGCCATACACAAAGATAAAATCAAAATGGATTAAAGACCTAAACGTAGGACTAGTTAACTATAAAATTCTTAGAGGAAAACATAGGCAAAACACTCAATGACATAAATCAAAGCAAGATCCTCTATGACCCACCTTTTAGAGTAATGGAAATAAAAACAAAAATAAACAAACAGGACCTAATTAAACTTAAAAGCTTTTGCACAGCAAAGGAAACTACAAAGTGAAAAGAGAACCCTCAGAATGGGAGAAAATGATAGCAAAGGAAACAACTGACAAAGAATTAATTTCCAAAATATACAAGCAGCTCATACAACTTATTATCAGAAAAACAACCCAATCAAAAAGTGGGGAAATTCCCTAAACAGACATTTCTCCAAAGAAGACATACAAATGCATGAAAGATGCTCGACATCACTCATTATTAGAGAAATGCAAATCAAAACTACAACGAGATACCATCTCACACCAGTCAGAATGGCCCTCATCAAAAAGTCTACACACAATAAATGCTGGAAAGGGTGTGGAGAAAAGGGAATCCTCTTGCACTGTTGGTGGGAATGTAAATTGATACAGCCACTATAGAAGATGGTATGGAGATTTCTTTGAAAACTAGGAATAAAACCACCATATAACCCAGCAGTCCCACTACTAGGCATATACCCTGAGGAAACCAAAATTGAAAAAGGCACATGTACCCCAGTATTCACTGCAGCACGCTTTACAATAGCTAGAACATGGAAGCCCACTAGATGTCCACTGACAGATGAAAATATCCATTGACATGGATAAAGAAGTTGTGGTACTTATATACAATGGAATATTACTCAGCCATAAAAAAGGAGTGCATTGAGTCACTTCTAATGAGGTGGACAAACCTAGAGCCTATTATACAGAGTGAAGTAAGTCAGAAAGATAAATATCACATGCTAACACATATATATGGAATCTAGAAGAATGGTATTAATGAATTTATTTGCAGGGCAGCAATGGAAAAACAGACATATGAGAACAGACTTATGGACACAGGGGGAGGGGAAAAGGGAGAGGGTGAGTGTATGGAGACAGTACCATGGAATGGGAATTTGCTGTATGACTCAGGGAACTCAGACAGGGACTCTGTGACAATCTGGAGAGGTGGGATAGGGAGGCAGATGTGCAGGAGGTTGAGGAGGCAGGGGACATGGGTGTACCTACGGCTGAGTCTTGTTGATGTTTCACAGAAAAGAACAAAATTCTGTAAAGCAAGTAAACCTTCAATTAAAAATAATTTTTTAAAAAAGATGTGGTTCATATACAATGGAGTATTATTCAGCCATTAAAAATAATGGAATAATGTCATTTTCAGCAACATGGATGGACCTAGAAAGTGACATACTGAGGGAAGTAAGTCAGATAGAGAAGGAAAGATATCATATGACATTCGTTATATGTAGAATCTAAAAATAAATTACACAAATGAACTTACTTGCAAAGCAGAAAGAGACTCACAGACTTAGAGAATAAACTTATGGTTGCCGGAGGGGAGGGAGGGGGAAAGGCACAGGTGGAGAGTTTAGGATGGACATGTACACACCGCTGTATTTAAAATGGATAACCAACAAGGACCTACTGTACAGCACATGCGATTCTGCTCAATGTTACGTGGCAGCCTACATGGAGGGGAGTTTGGGAGAGAATGGATACATGTATATATATTTTAATATATGGCTGAATCCCTTTGCTGTTCACCTGAAATTATAACATCACTAACTGGCTATACTCTGATATAAAATAAAAAGTTAAAAAAATAAAATAATAAAATTTTTTAAATAGTCTTAAACCACTGGACGAAATAATCTGTTAATAATCTCAGGTCTAAATTCGTACAATTCTGAAACTACTTTGCACGCTGATAACCTTTAAGATAAACTGAATAACCAGTTGGTCAGTTACTTTCATTCCACCCTTGAATTTTCTGGCAATGCTTAGGCTCCAGGTTCTTAGCTGCCTGGAGGAGAGAAGACAGAAGACAATAGATGTAACTAATATTCACACCCTGCCTTTCTCCCTGGGAACACAGCTGATTGTATTTCCCTGTGCCTTTGAGTCTAGAGGGGACCATATGACTAGCTGTCACGAGCAAAATACGAACAGAATTGATAGGTATGACCAAGGCTAGATAGTTAGGAGAGAAGTGCCTTATCTGTGCTGGTTGCAGAGGGGCTAATATAGGATTCTGAGTCCTTAGCGGGCGGTGATGTCATCAGATGGAGTAAGTCTGCATCCTCAAATGCCTGCAGGGAGCAGGAATACCATTCTTCACACAGACTAAACAAAAATAAAGCTTTATTGTTAATAATCCATGGAGATTTAAAGGTTATGAGACTCCCTTCACTTACTAACAAGAAATACAGGAACATGAAGTTGAGAAAAGGCAAAAAACTGAGAAGTAACCATGAACACGAAGCTACTGATAGACTATAAATAGAAAGAAATGACAGGAGGCAGGAACACAGTTATCTTCAGTCCTGTATAAGGCATATAACCTGCATTGTATGGCCTAATATTCCGTTGGGCAAATGATATTTTCCCAAAAGTACCCACAAAGATACTGGCCACCTCGTGTGGTCTTCTCCAGTGTAACCCTGACATGTTTCCAACTGAAAGGTGGGATCTATGGTCCCTCCCCTGGAATCTAGGCAGGCCTGTCAGTGCTTTAAACAGCAAAAATAATGCTTGATGACTTCCGAGACTGAGTCATGAAACATGGCACAGTTTCCGTCTTATTTGCCGGAACACTTGAACTCGAAGACCTGAGTCACCATGTAAGAAGTCTGACTCCCCTGATGCCACCATGCTGTAAGAAAACCCAGCCCAGCGTAGGGAGATGACATACAGATACTCTGGTCAACACATCCAACTACTAGTATAGACCCCAGTCAGCCACCGGCAAAAATACGAGACATATGAGTGAAACCGCCTCCAGATGGTTTCCCCAGTTGTCCACTCTTCCCAGTTGAAGCTACAAACATTGTGACTACAGACAAGCCATCCCTCTCTGGATGCTGTCCAAATTCCTGACCCACAGGGTCTGTGAACATAGCAAGTTTAGGGATGATTTGTTACCAAAACTAAAACTCTCTAACTTCAGGTATACAGGTTTTATATCTTTAAAAATGAAAACTATCATTTAGGTATGTCCCTACTAAATGCCTGGGGCCACTGGCCAAATGATCAGGTCTCATAGTGCGAATTTTCTGCTGACAGCCCTGCAGACTTACAACTATGCATTTTCTTCTAACATCAAAAATGGAATTCTGCCCAAAAATGCAATGGAAACAATATCAATAAATCATATCTTTTAAAATGTATGGTTTTCAGTAGCTATTTAAAGAAATAAATACTGAAGGCATATATTGGTGTCTTTCTCAGTAACCTTTTTTTTTTTTTTTCTTTGAATCGAGTCCCAAGGTTTGGGGCCTCAAATATCATGTTCAGTGAAATGAAGTGGCTACCTCAGTGGTCCTTTCATAAATCAGGTATCTTCTCTAGGTTCTAGCCCCAAGTTCTCTTCTAGTCAACAGTTAAAGGGCAGTCCTGAGACCTCCTTGGTGGTCCGGTGGTTAAGAATCTGCCTTCCAACACGGGGGATGAGGGTTCGATCTCTGGTCTGGGAATTAAGATCCCACATGTTGCAGGGCAACTAAGCCCATGTGCCAAATTAAGACTGGACACAGCCAAACAAATAAATAAATGTAGGGTTGTTTTTTTTCTTTTCAAAAAAGGATAGTACTGATTAACCTGGACAAACTTCTATTAATCCCAACGTCTGTGTCCTTATTCAGAGCAATGTGTGTTAAAGGAAGAGGACAGATGCCTATTTATATGAGGGGCTTCAGAATCCAGCCAACTTGGGTTCAATCCCTGTCGCAGCCCTTTAACCCCCATGTAAATGTGGACAAGACACATGTCTCTCAGTCTCCTTCTCTTCTTCGAGTAGAAAATAACATCTGCCTCACAGGCTTCTTTTAAGGGAAAAAAAGGACATAACATTTGGAAGTCAACTTATAAAGCGCCTCCTGTATCTCCTGCATTGAAGGTGGATTCTTCACCTGCTGAGCCACCAGGGAAGCCCAATAAAGCACCTACAGTCCACTAATAAGAATGATTTCCCTTCCTTATTTCTGACCATGTGGAAACAACCGCGTAGAGTGTGAGACTGATAGAAGAGTCCACATCCTACCTCTTCTCAGAAAGAATGTATCTCTGCCTTCCCTTTTCCCTTTCTTTCAATTTATCCTCTATGATTTTATTTGCAGCTGTAAAGTTACATGTTAGTTCTGTACTTGATCCTCTTAGCAAACATTTAGCAAGAGATTAATGGTGACAGGAACTATAAACTGTCTCCACGACTGAAAATAAAACATCCCTTGTGAAATTAAATGTAAAAATAAGGTTTTTTACCCCTATTCGCAACAGTTTCATGACAGTCTTAAAAAGCATGGGAGTAGGCATGCAATTCTGAATGCAAAAAGACTGGCTTATAATTTTTCCAGGAGAAAAGATGTGGAAACTTGTAAAGTTAAGATCAATTCTAATTTAGAAAAAAAAATTAATTGAGAGAAGGAACATAATAGCAACTGATGTGCTGACAAAGGGGAGATGGATTGGTAGCATTTGACTGCTGCTGCTGCTAAGTCGCTTCAGTCATGTCCGACTCTGTGCGACCCCATAGATAGCAGCCCACCAGGATCCCCCGCCCCCAGGATTCTCCAGGCAAGAACACTGGAGTGGGTTGCCATTTCCTTCTCCAAGACCTCCAAATACAGCCAAGTATAAATATTTATTAAGTAACCAAGCCCAAGACATGGAGCTTTGAATCAAAGAAATGTATCTTGTCTTAAACCTAAGGTATAGCTCCAGATCTCCAGGAAGAGCTTTCTAAATATCAAGATTTAAGAAAGATAAACGGAAAGTGTAATAACAGTTAACGGCCAATACATATATAGTAACCTCCACACTTCTAAAAACTTTCCGAAGAGTTTGTGTGCATGCCGTCTCTTAGTCATGTCCAATTCTGTGCGATGCTATGGACCACCAGGCTCCTCTGTCCAAGGGATTCTCCAGGCAAGAATACTGGAGTGGATCTTCCTGACCGAGGGATCAAACCCGCATTTCTTATGGTTCCTGCATTGGCAAGCAGGTTCTTTACCAGTAGCGCCTCCTAAGAAGGAATACTGTTGTTCTCAAACAAGCAATATAAAGTCTTCAGTTTCCTTACTTAACTCTAATGAATTGTTTTATTTTCACAGTTCAAAAATAAATATCTTTCAGGTACTCAGTGAAAAATTTTCTTCCCATCCTACCGGCATCAAACACCCTCACAGGCAATCACTGTTCAGAGTTGCCAGTGTATCTTTCTAAAGTTTTTAAATAAACTTTTTACCAGTTACCAATTTTCAGAAAAACTGCAAAGGTAACACAGTCCTTGTATACCCCATAGCCAGCTTCCCCTATATAGGAGGTACATTTTTCACAATCAATAATCGATACATTATTATAAACTAAAGTCAGTATCTTAGCCAAATTGCCTTCAGTTCAGTTCAGTCGCTCAGTCGTGTCCGACTCTTTGCGACCCCATGAATCACAGCACGCCAGGCCTCCTTGTCCATCACCAACTCCCGGAGTTCATTCAAACTCATGTCCATCGAGCTGGTGATGCCATCCAGCCATCTCATTCTCTGTCGTCCCCGTCTCCTCCAGCCCCCAATCCCTCCCAGCATCAGAGTCTTTTCCGGTGAGTCAACTCGTCGCATGAGGTGGCCTTTACCTAATATCCTTTTTTTCTGTTCCATGATCCCATCCAGTATGTGACACTATTCAGTCATCACATCTCACTAGATTCCTTTCAACTAGCACAGTTCAGACTTGCCTTTTGACCTTGAGAATTTTAAGGAGGACTGATATTTTGCAAATTTCCCCCAAGTGGGATTTATCTGATGTTTTTCTCATGCTTAGTCTCCAGTTTGGGTTTTTAGAAGGAAAGCCACAGAGGTGAAGTGTAATTCTAACATAGCAAGGATACATACACTATCACCATGATTTATTACTACTGATGCTAACTAATCTTGCTGTTAACCTATCTGGCTGAGTAGTGTCAGGTTTCTTGCCTGGAGAATCCCACAGACAAAGAAGTCTGGAGGGCCACAGTCTATGGGGTCGCAAAGAGTCAGACACAACTGAGCGACTAACACTTTCACACTTTGACTTTCTCCACTGTAAAATTAGTCTTCCCCCTCCTTTGTTTCTACACTGTGTTCTTTGAAAGCAATCTCTATGTGTAGTCCACACTTAATCAGTTAGAAGTTACGTTCCACTGAGGGTGAAGTACCTACATCCTTATTTGGAATTCTGTAGCAAAGGAGGTCTATTCATTCCAACTATTTATGCATTTATTTACAACAGTATGTATTCATAGGTTATCATTTTATACTCTGGGTCATTATCTACTATTAGTTTATTTTGTCCTTAAGTCTTCCGGCTTTCACCACTGGAAGTTTCTTCAGTTGGCTCCTATATCCCTTTAACATAGCCCCATCATTTGCAATCATTTGGAGTTGTTTTGTTGAAAACTTCCTTAGTTTCTGGTACTACAAGATACTAAAGTCTTCTCTAATGTATTTTTCACACTCGGTCCTAAAATCAGCCATTTCTCCAAGGAGACCTGGTTGCTTTAATGGTTTTAGAAGCCAAGATCTGAGCACTCGGTGCAGTCATTGCTACAGTGATATTGTTGCTTTTAGGCCCTCTGTGCCGAAAGAACAAAGGAATACACATATATATTTGAAATATACATGTATATATATATATGTATATATATACACACACACAGTATATACATACTGTTTATCATCCCACATATCCATAAATTTTTCACTATCTACTTACAGCTAAATTAAGCTAAGCATGAGCTTACACTGATGGCTTTAATTCATTACCATATGGATCATCCTGGTCTCTTAATAAAGTTATCTGTATGTAACTCCCCATAATCCACCTTCCATTTACTTAATTATACACCTCTAGTCTACATGTCAGAGAAGGCAATGGCAAGCCACTCCAGTACTCTTGCCTAGAAAATCACATGGACAGAGGAGCCTGATGGGCTGCAGTCCATGGGGTCGCTACTAGTTGGACACGACTGAGCGACTTCACTGTCACTTTTCACCTTCACACATTGGAGAAGGAAATGGCAACCCACTCCAGTGTTCTTGCCTGGAGAATCCCAGGGACGGCGGAGCCTGGTCGACTGCCGTCTATGGGGTCGCATAGAGTTGGACACGACTGAAGCGACTTAGCAGCAGCAGCAGCAGTCTACATGTATGGTGATTTTAGAATTGTTAACCCACATCCTCACGTAAACAACTTTAAACTATAGTGAAATATCTATACACAGTTCCTCTGACCTTTAGTATTGTAGACTCTACTTGTTTCCAAAGTTGCTAAGGTCAGCAACTTTTCTCCAATCCCCTTTTTATTGAGGTTGTTTCACACATTTGTAATACAGTTAGACTGTTAAGTCACATTCTGCGATCCATCCTAGGATCCTCTGATCCTCTGAATAATGCTTTTAATATGCATATATTAAGGTTAATTCTTTGTGTTGTAAATTTCAATGGGTTTTTGTAACTATCATTAAAGTATCATACACAGTAGCTCCACTACCAGAAAATATCCTCTCTACTTCACCTATTCAACCCTCCCCCAAGCCTCAAATCCCTGGGAATCACTGATCTGTTTCTCACCTTTTCTAGAATGTCATATAAATGAAATTATACAGCATGTAGCCTTTTCAGACTGGATTCCTTTACCAGGAATATTAAATACACATTTAAGATTAATTCATATTGTTATATAACTTGATAGTTAATTCCTATTTTAGCAGTGAAGAGTATTCCATTATATAGACATACCAGTTTACTTACCCATTTACCCACTGAAGGATATTTTGGTTGCTGGTAAAACCTTTTCTGTTACATTATGACCTAAAACAAGTTGATAAAGTATACTTTCATAAATAAAGATAAAACATTTATCTTTTTCTCTCCACCTAACCCTGCCAGAAATTGGCTTCTCCAGCAGCCTCTCCTATGGCCTCGATGGTTTAATGCAGCTGGATTACAACTAGTTACACTAATCACTGTTTTAATTTATTGTTTCCAAATTCCTTATGTTTTGTGTCTCTGCTACACTATGACTTTGCCAATATCACTAGCCATATTAATTATAAGATTATTGTTGGCTACAGTTCCCAGTGTGTAATCAGGCCTCCGATAAAAATAGTGATAACTAGGTAACTTGAAGCAGTTGATCAGATGCATAGTTCTGTATGCAATCAATGATTGTAATAGTCCAACCCCAGACATGGGAAGATGCAAAAAGGAAAACATTTCCTAAGTCATAATAGATTAGTGAGACAGGATCCAGAGAATCTTGTAATTTACTAACAGGGCCTAATCCAGAAATTAGCAACTGGAGTAGCATATCAACACGAACTATCACCTGATCTGGGATGAGCATTCCTACCACTGCAGGGCAAAAATTTGTCATGAAATGTCTCCCAAACACTGGTTGAATTTCAGACCAAGAAGAGGAACTGAGAAATGGAATATTTCCTGCCACATCAGTATATAAGGATGTCACAAGTCATCAGCAACTGCAGCCCTTGAATGTGAGCAGGTGAGTCCTGAAGGAACTCGGGAAGGAGAATAATGTCTGCCATGTAGCAGCCATTGGACTGTAGCCAGTCCCAACGGTAAGGCCTGAGGAAAGGAAGCTCAGGATATGAAAACACAGAAAACTGGCCCCAGACAGCTGAGGCACATATCAAAGGAATGACTTCAGTGAGCCCAGATTCTTGCATTTTCCCATACAAAGAAAGGTGCCAAATTTCTTAACTTGGGTTATCTGGCTTTCTTTAATTAACAATAATCTTTTGATGTTCTTATGACCTGCCCTTTGTTGTAAAACTTCTATATAACCTGGCTCATCCTCTTCCCTGTCCCCACCCTCAGAGCAGTTTTCTCAGGGTTACTTGAAATACTATCTCCTGGGCTTCAAGTCCTAAAAATTTCTGCCAAATAAAATGTAACTCAAAAATAAAAGGAAAGAAACAAAATGAATAAAGCAATTTATAACCTTTGCGTGCAGGTTTTGTGTAAAAATAAGTTTCTAAGTCAACTGCGTAAATATCTGAGTATGATTGTTGGATTATATAATAAGACTATGTTTAGCTTTATACCATCAAATTGTTTCTAAAGTGGCTGTACTATATTATATGCCCACCAGCAATGAATTAGAGTTCCTATTGCTCTACAGCCTCATCAACAATTGGTGTTATCAGGTTTTTTGGATTTTAGCCATTCTAATCAGTGTGTAATGGTATCTCATATTTAATTTGAATTTCCCTGATGACAATAATATTGAGCATTTTTTCGTGTTCTTGTTATAGAAACCAGTATTCAAGAAACCAAGCACCATACTCAGAAGGTTGGAGAACTCAGGTTTGTTACGCCAGCGGGCCCAGAGGAGTTAACACTCCAAGCTCTGAGCCCCGAACAAAAGGATTTCAGAGTTTTTATAGACAGCCTGTAGTGGGCAACACTAGCTGTTAATAGACTGGTTTAAACTAAGGGGTATGGCACACACAGGAACAGCAGTCAAGATGGGGAGGGGGATGCCTGGCCTGGATAGGCACGATTAGGCAGGTTTGCAGGGGCTGGGCAATTGCAAGGAGCAGGACAAGGGTGAGTGAGATAAACTCCAGTTCCTAGTATTGCAGGTCCCCACTCTGAGACTACGTGACCTACATGATCTAGATTTTGCAAGGGGCAAACTGAGTTATAGAGGCAGAAGGAGAAAGAGATTATGTAAAATTTTAACTTTTCCTCTTCACTCTTATTTGTCATTTACATATCTTCTTTGGCAAGGTGTCTGTTCAGATATTTGCTTATTTTTTTTAACGTGAGTTTTTAAAGTTCTTTACATATTTTGGACACAAGTCCTTTCAGACGTTTTGCAAATATTTATCCCATTCTGAGGTTTTTCATTCTCCTAATAATATCTTCTGCAAAACATAAGGTTTTAGTTTCAGTAAAATTCAACTTACCTGTTTTTTTCATGAATTATACCCTTGATGCTGTATATAAAATCTTATCACCAAACCCAAGGTCATGTAGATTTTCTCTTATGTTTTCTTCTAGCAGTTTGATAAGTTTACATTTTACATTAAGGTATATGTTCCATTTTGAATTAATATTTGTGAAAAGGGAAAGGTTTTTATCAAAGTTCTTTTTACATAGGATGTCCAATTGTTTCAGCCTCCTTTGAGAAACACTACCCTTTCTTCCAGAAGTTTTTATGCTACAAAAGCAAATGTGAATATATGCTTCCCAATTTTTCTAACATTAGTGGTAGTGTATCATGGTTACAGTTCTACACTTTTTTCAATTAATGTAACAGATCTTTTTATACATGCAGCTTATCCTTACAGTTTTCAATTGTTATTTGATAAATATACTCCTGTTTAAAATTTAAATGACTGACTGCTTTATACCACAAATCCAGACTACAACTACTTAAAGGGCCATCTCTTCATGGCTAAGCCAGGGATACCTAATGTGAAAGCAAAATTAAAAATCATATGCAAGGAGTGGCACGTGGTGTTTAGGCTAGTAAACAGTAAGCACTAAGTAGTCTAAAGCAGTAGTATGAAGACCTTTGATATATATGGCTTCCTTCAAGGAATTTACATGCTACTTACAGTAAAACCAAAAAAAATTCAAGTCAGACCTTTAAAAAGAGGGAGGAAATCCATTCTTCAACAGTGATCCAGGAAAATTTCAAGAAGGAGACAGATGAGAAGAACTGTTACACTGGAGGGAGAAAGCTGAGAAGATAAATCAAGAGAAAGTACAGCTAAGGTCGTGCAGGGAGAAATGTGTCTGGAACTCTCAGGCAACAGAGAAAGAACAAGTATAGACAGCATTGAGGACGCATGCAAAGAGGGGAGCAGAGGAGCTGGGCAACAACCGAAAGGGCCAACTGGGACTGGATTCATTGAACCAACCTCTGACATCTAGCCTTCACCCTGCACCCTAGTGGTTCTCAAGCCATTTCCCACTGTGACAGACAGACAGTGATGTTCACCGGCATGGAACACTCCCCAAGGTGTCAATTTCCGGTTCATTACCTCTCACTCCAGGCCCTTCTCTCTCCTCTCAGAAAACATCAGATCAGTGGCTACCTGACCCCACCCTGTTATGTTAGGGTGCTGTTTACCATAAATGAATGACACATTTCTATCTCCAGTCAAGACCTATTTTCTAAGGTGCATACTTATATAGCCAACTGTGTACTCAACTCCACCTGGGTCCTTCAAATTCATTAAGCTCAAGACATACCTCCTGACCCAGCAGAAAAGGCTGATCTCAAAATAATGAGAAAAATTAAGGGTATATAAGGTGAAGCTGAGAAAATGGACATATTGGCACTTAAAAGCTGTGTTTAAGAATTCTAGTCTTAAGCTCAATAACAATGACAAGTTATCAGTGAATTTTAAACTTGTGGGTGTGGGTGGTTGGAAGGAACGAAGGACTATGACTTCTCACTGGTCTCGTGCACGCTCCATTTTTCTCTCTGCACACCAGTCTTTCACTTTGCTCTCTGCACACTAATCTTCTTTCAAGTCTTTGCACTTAGCATGTTCCCTCCCATCACAAGGTACATGTACATTCTGCTTGTTACCTGGAAGGCTCTTACTCCCACTCTTTGCCTAGTTGACTTTTACTCATCCATAACTCGCACTTTAAGAAAGGAAGGCTTGATATTTGTTCCCCACCACCACCCAGGATTTTTCAGGGACTGTGTTCCTTTCCTTCACAGTACTCATCCATTTCTGTTTAGACATTCTTCTCATTTTGTAAAGCTCTGTCTCACTGGACTACATGTTCTATGAACACAGAGGCCATGTGTGAATCTGCTCTTCACTGCATCTTCGGAGCCTAGCATAGCACCGAGAATAGAGAATCAATAATCTTGGAATAAATAGTACATTAACAAATCTCTGTTTTGGGGGGTAGGTCGGGATTTTGGGGGGGTGGGAGTTGTTTGTTGGTTGGTGGGCCATGCCACATATTATGTGGGATCTTAGTTTCCTGACCAGGGATCAAACCTGTGCCCCTTGCATTGGAAATGCAATCTTAGTCAATGGACTGCCAGGGAAATCCCTGGTTTTTATCAACAGCTATAAATCACATATGGCAAATTTCACAGCTTATAATGATATAAAGTGCTTTGACACTGAAGTTGAGAATCACTGCTGCAGAAAATAAAACTACGTCATCACAGAGGTAATCTAGTAAAAGCACCATTTAAATAATGATAATATTCACAATAATTGCTAATATATTCAAGCTTTTACTGCATATCAGCTTGATAAGTATCTCATATACAATACGTCGGTGAAGTCTTATAACAACCCTGTGAATGAGAAACCAGCATTATCTTCAACTAACAAGTGAAGAAACAAACTCAGAAAGCAGCTGGCTGACTTGACCAAAGACATGAAGCTAGCACGATGACGTCTAAGCCAGACTCTCTCTGACCAGATAAAAGAACCGTGAGAATCAACACAGACTCATTTTCCTGTGACTGAAACTGCTGCCCATAGGAGTCACTGGGAAGGCAGGCATCATGGGCAAAGAACTGCACTGCAAGAGGCCAGCCACTCTGCGCTAGAAACAAACTCACACTTTGAACAGACCTAGGGTAGAACCCACCTTTGTCTAGGATGCCAATTTCTCCACAGTACTGGAGTCTGAGAGTGACTGCCTTGGGGAACACAGCCCAGTGATCCCCAAATGCTTCTGTTAGGAATACCTGAGTTCTCAAAATATACTGAGGTACATTGGATGCCAAGTACTTACCATAACTATACTGATGTAAGACTCATTAAATATCTATTATTATTATTATTAAGTGTTGCTTTTACTGAATCACCTTGACAAGCAAGTTTTATTTTCTGCAACAATGATTCTCAACTTCAATGTCAAAACAATTTGATGTATCATAATAAGCTGTGAAGTGTGCCATATGTAATATATCACTGTTAATAAAAAACAGAGGCTCATTAATCTATTCACTCACTCATTCTCAAAATAATTATTTAATCTCCACTGTATGCTAAGACCTACACTAAGCTTGGAAGTTACAATAAGCAAAAATAGACATGGTCCATGAGTTCATAGAGCTTACAATCCAGTTGGAGACAGAAGCATTGTCAAAATTACAATAAAACAGTACAACTGGAAAGAGGTAAGTGCTGTGATGGAAGAAAAAACAGTCTTATGACAAAGTCAGATTGATTTAAGTCCCAATGGGAGAAGGCTACCTGGACTGGTAAGCACAGGATAAACGTGAGCATTGCAAAGAATCTCTCTTGAACATTCAGGGATACTGAGAAGAACCAGGCTTACAAAAGAGCCTAGGAGATGAGTTCAGCCAGACCTAAGACATACCGTCCATTCACTATAAGATAAAGATATTCAGTAGGTGATGGCTCATATAGTACATCTTTCAGGGGGCCTTTAAGAAGAAAAGCGTAACAAGTTCACCAGCCCACCTGACACTTCAAGGCCTCCTCCATAGCCAGCACACCCACTAGAGGAAATAATCACCAAACATTTCCATGAGTGAGCTTATTGCCACCACTGACTCTGAATTTCGGGTCCCCTCCTCAAAAGAGGATGCCTGGACCAGGTGAATTCACCTAAAGTCAATTTACCTAGGGCTAATACATGTAACAGATTGGTTCCAAATAGGAAAAGGTGTACGTCAAGGTTGTATATTGTCACCTTGCTTATTTAACTTATATGCAGAGTACATCATGAGGAACGCTGGGCTGGAGGAAGCACAAGCTGGAATCAAGATTGCTGGGAGAAATATCAATAACCTCAGATATGCAGATGACACTACCCTTATGGCAGAAAGTGAAGAGGAACTCAAAAGCCTCTTGATGAAAGTGAAGGAGGAGAGTGAAAAGGTTGGCTTGAAGCTCAACATTCAGAAAACAAAGATCATGGCATCTGGTCCCATCACTTCATGGGAAATAGATGGAAAAACAGTGGAAACAGTGTCAGACTTTGTTTTTTTGGGCTCCAAAATCACTGCAGATGCTGATTGCAGCCATGAAATTAAAAGACGCTTGCTCCTTGGAAGGAAAGTTATGACCAACCTTGATAGTATATTAAAAAGCAGAGACATTACTTTGCCAACCAAGGTCCGTCTAGTCAAGGCAATGATTTTTCCCGTGGTCATGTATGGATGTGAGAGTTGGACTGTGAAGAAGGCTGATCGCCGAAGAATCGATGCTTTTGAACTGTGGTGTTGGAGAAGACTCTTGAGAGTCCCTTATACTGCAAGGAGATCCAACCAGTCCATTCTAAAGGAGATCAATCCTGGATGTTCATTGGAGGGACTGATGCTAAAGCTGAAACTGCAATACTTTGGCCACCTCATGCGACGAGTTGACTCACTGGAAAAGACTCTGATGCTGGGAAAGGTTGGGGGCGGGAGGAGAAGGGGACGACGGAGAATGAGATGGCTGGATGGCATCACCGACTCTGTGGACATGAGTTTGAGTGTACTCCGGGAGTTGGTGATGGACAGGGAGGCCTGGCGTGCTGTGATTCATGGGGTCGTGGAGAGTCGGACACGACTGAGTGACTGAACTGAACTGAACTGAATACATGTAAAGTGAACATCTGCCTAAAGCAGCTTTCTCCAAAACCAAGTTGGACTAAACCCAATTTACCTTCCTATCACACGTGAATTCTTATGAATTTCACCAACATCACATTTTACATCAGCAGCACTATTACTGGAAATCATCATTAAGTGAACTGTTAGGTAAATTGATTTTAGAATAATTCGCTTTGGGCAAATTATATAAGCCCAACCTCTAAACATTCAGAAGGAAAATGAAGTGGCTCCACACTGCAAGGCTGCCTCTCACATTCAATAGAACTTAAGGAAGCAGTGTAACCAGAGTCCGGCCTGCCTTCCACAAAAATTCGTGGGCTTCAAAATTAACCAGTTTGTAGCAGACTGCCAGAATTCCTGTTATGCTCCCTCTCTCCATCATGTCTGCTTAAGGGATAAAGAAAATTCCTGGACACCATCATCCTGAAGCTGACTTTGTCTTCACCCTTGATCAGTGCAGACCACTCGGGTTACTCGGAGGTAGAGCCTCTGTGAAAACAGCATCTTTGAAAAAGTGCTCCATAGACTCTAAGGTGTACATGAATCATCTTGTTAAAAATGCAGTTTCTGATTCAGTAGGCCTGGGCTGAGGTTTAGGACACTGCATTTCTAATAAACCCCCAGTGATGCTCCTGCTGCTAGTCTGCAAGCCACGCTATCTACAGCAAGGTCTTACAAGATGAGTATGGCTTTAGAGATGCACTAGAGGTAAAAACTTCTGGATATTAGGAGGTATTCATCTCTGGTCTTGGACACAGGACACAAGATAAGGCAATCAGAGACTAACTTGTTATGTTCTTGGAGTTGGAAACTATGGCTGAAATTTTCTCTGAAATCTGAGCGTGTTTGCTGGGCAAATGCTTTCCAATACTATGAAAGCTTCAAAAGTCAAATCTCCTAAAAAGAAGATGGAGTGATTTCTTTATCGTTGATTAGTCACCATCATGTCCAACTCTTTGGTGATTCCATAGGCTTCAGCCCACCAGGCTCCTCTATCCATGGGATTTCCCAGGCAAGAATACTGGAGTGGGTTGCCACTTCCTCCTCCACGGGATCTTCCTAACCCAAGGAGTGAACTTGTGTCTCCTGCATTGGCAACTGGATTCTTTACCAGTGAGCCATCATGGAAGCCCAAACCAAGAATTTCACAATCATGTAAAATATATCCCTGCCTATCTTGGAAAGGCATCCGGAAAGGTGCTTCCCTTTCCATCACACCAGGAGGACTAGAAAAACGTTTTTGGGGGCTAAGAACGTCCTTTAAGAGAAGACCTTAAACCATTAATTCTACTTAAACCACAAAGGTGATGAGCAAGTTAGATGCTTCAAGAAGCTGGAGAGCGCCATGGGTCGAGATACTGAAGGATAGGGCTCCCCATGCTGTGCCTCTTTCCACAAACAGACCCACAAGAACACCATCTCAGCCCACTGACTCTAAAGCAGTTTCTCATTTGAAGCATGGCAAAGACCTTTACAAGTTGCTGCTTCTTTTAACTACCAAAGGAAACACAGAAACTTACAATAAAGAAAACTATCGAGTTCCACTTTAAGCAAGTGATCAAGGTCAGCACAACCAGTAATAAGATTATCAGCATCAGAAACCCCTTGACAGGATACTCAGAGACTGCATCATGTCACTTCTGTAGTATCGTTTCCCCAAAAGGCTTAACTTCATTAAAAAAAAAAAAAAGAACTAATGTCATTTGCAGCAATATGGATGGACCTATAGATTATTCTATTAAGTGAAGTCAAAGACAAATATCATGATATTGTCTATAAGTGGAATCTAAAAGCAGGAGGAGAAGGGGATGACAGAGGATGAGCTGGTTGGATGGCATCACCGACTCGATGGACATGAGTTTGAGCAAGCTCCAGGAGTTGGTGATAGACAGGGAAGCCTGGCGTGCTGCAGTCCATGGGATTGCAAAGAGTCGGACATGACAGAGTGACTGAACTGACTGACTGTCTTTTATATGCCAGAAATTGTGCTAGATAAATAATTGTGACTTCAATCCCAAGAATGAAGCTTTGTTAACCACCTACACACTGCAAATTGACAGGTGTAAACTTGATCAAGTGATTTCATAATACAAAACTCATATCGTCTTCCATATGAATACATAAATAAGGTTAGTTGAGTTTTCTAAGATTGTAACAGTGGTAAATACTAATTAGATCTTTTTCACCTTTGTAGCCATATGTTTACATACTAGGATTCACGGATTGTTTCCTACATTGAATCACTGATAAACGTTCAATATCATTATGCACCTTGTTATACACAAAAGGTAAATTGATGTCAGAGAAGAAATCACATTTTGATTATGTGCTTAAACAAAAGACTAAAAAGCAACTCAAGTTATAATAAGAATGACTTAGATGAAACCGAATCTATGCTGAGTAGAATGTGTGAAAATCCAAAACTAACTCAGGTGTTAACAGAATTATGAGTATCAGTTGTTTTTTCTTACTTTACACAATAACAGGTTGAAACTATTTTTAAGTATGCAACTATTAAACAGAGACCATGATTCTTAAAAAAAAAAAAAGTGAAATCTAAGAAAATGATACAAATGAACTTATTTACAAAACAAAGATTCGCAGATGTAGAAAATAACTTATGGTTACTAAAGGGGAGAGCAGTATGTGGGGAGAAGGAATAAATTAGGAGTTTGGGACTAACATATATACACTACTATACATAATATAGATAAGCAAGGACCTACTGTATAGCACAGAGAATTATATTCAATACATTGTAATAACCTATAGTGGAAAAGAATCTGAAAAAGAATGTGTGTATGTGTCTGTGTATAGTTGAATCACTTTGCTGTAAACCTGAACTAACATTGTAAATCAGCTATACTTCAATTTTTTAAAAAGGGCTAACCCATGAGAAAATGTCAGAAACTCCAATTGAAGGGTATCCTACAAAGTATCTGGTCAGTATTCAAAAATGTCACTGTCACGAAAGAAAAGTCTGGGAAACTGCCACATTTTGGAGATTAAGGAGAAATCTTAACTAAATACAAATACAATTTGTAACTAAATGCAAATCCTAGACAGGATCCTGGAACAGGGAGAAAGAAACGTTATTAGTGGAAAAACTGATAAAATTCAAATAAGGCAGGCATTTTGGTTAACAGTCCTGCAGCAATGTCAGTTTCCCGCTTTTGATCATTTTTCCAGTTATATGAGATGTCAACATTAGAAGAAGGTAGGTGAGGGATGGGCAAGAACTCTGTACCATTTTGCAACTTCCCTCTAAGTCTAAAATTACTTCAAAAGAAAATGTTAAATAAGTTACTGTTTACTGTGATGACTGTAAATAAATTCCTCCTCCAAAACAGAGAGCCAAGGAGGCCATACCAGTGGTTGACATCTCAACAGAAAAATCTATGACATTTTCTGTACTTGGGAACAAGGAAAGACAGGATCTCTAGACATTCTGCTTTTTCCCAACAAGATTTTGGCTCATGGCTTCTATTTATCTTCCCCAGGCACTAGAACATTCTTAGAATAAAACAAGGGAAGCAATCAACTTACTCTGGTTCTAACTGGGAAATCCACCTTCTACCTGTCACAGTCACAGAAAAGTGAAATCTTAAGAAGAATGACTAGAAAATGAGCTACTGGAATTGATTGGAAGGGACTTTCTGGGGGAAAGAAAAAAAGGAAATAGGTAACGACAGTAAGAGAAAGAAATTAAGGGTTCTCCCACCCTACATGAAAGCAGGGAAGGCCCAAAGACATACAGAGGAGTTATTGATCACCAATTACTGGGGAAGAGGAACCCCAAAACAGTTCCGTAAAGCCCTCATTTCCAGCCAGCCACTCTGAGCAACATTTGAGTATAAACAAGACCCAATTCTAAACTCTGCATAAGAGCAGCCAATGGCTCTTAATCAGTCACTAAGAAAATGACAAAGTTACTATTATTATTAGTTCTAGTGTTTGCAAGTTAGATGCAGAGATCAGATTCCAAAAATAACTGATTTTAATAGATATCCCAAGAGTAGAGCATACAAAATAAAGCCAAATAGTAAGAAAAATTCAACCCATGCATCTAGGGTTTAGAACAGTAAGCACAGCTGTATAATATTAATAATTACCACAAATTATTGAGTGCTTACTATGTGGCAGATATTGTTCCCAAATCTCAGAATAAGCCCAGAGGGTAGGTAGTATAATATTATTGCCGGGAGAAATATCAATAACCTCAGATATGCAGATGACACCACCCTTATGACAGAAAGTGAAGAGGAACTCAAAAGCCTCTTGATGAAAGTGAAAGAGGAGAGTGAAAAGTTTGGCTTGAAGCTCAACATTCAGAAAATGAAGATCATGGCATCAGGTCCCATCACTTCATGGGAAATAGATGGGGAAACAGTGGAAACAGTGTCAGACTTTACTTTTTTGGGCTCCAAAATCACTGCAGATGCTGATTGCAGCCAGAAAATTAAAAGACGCTTGCTCCTTGGAAGGAAAGTTATGACCAACCTAGAAAGCATATTAAAAAGCAGAGACATTACTTTGCCAACAAAGGTCCGTCTAGTTAAGGCTATGGTTTTCCCCGTGGTCATGTATGGATGTGAGAGTTGGACTGTGAAGAAAGCTGATCGCTGAGAAGAATTGATGCTTTTGAACTGTGGTGCTGGAGAAGACTCTTGAGAGTCCCTTGGACTGCAAGGAGATCCAACCAGTCCATTCTAAAGGAGATCAATCCTGGGTGTTCATTGGAAGGACTGATGCTAAAGCTGAAACTGCAATACTTTGGCCACCTCATGCAACGAATTGACTCACTGGAAAAGAGTCTGATGCTGGGAAGGATTGGGGGTGGGAGGAGACGGGGACGACAGAGAATGAGATGGCTGGATGACATCACCGACTCGATGGACATGAGTTTGAGTGAACTGCGGGAGTTGTTGATGGACAGGGAGGCCTGGCGTGCTGTGATTCACGGGGTCGCAAAGAGTCGGACACGACTGAGCGACTGAACTGAACTGAACTGATTCCTATTATAGATACGAAGAAGCTGAAGTTCGAAGATATAAAGTGATCTGACCAAGATAACACGGCCAGGAAGCGGTGGATCAAAGATTTGAACTCAAATTCATATTACAGTAAGGATGGTCTTTCCGCTGCATGCCACCATGTCTAGGATGCTGTAACGGACATGAAGTTGCTGGCACCAACAGAGAGATACTAAGACTGCTGGCACTGTGTGAATGAAGGTAGGGGCTGGTAGCGAAGCTTCCTTGGGCACTTACATGATCTTAGTGTACTGTGCTCATCACATAGACAACTGTCACTTAAAGCTTCCCCTTTACACCCTCATCACTCTCCACAGAGCAGACTGTTTTCAGAAGTAAAATGACGGTGCATATTAACTCAGCATAGCAGAGTCTGCTAGCGTATCACCAAACCCGTGCACTTTTCTTCTCGGCACAGAGTCAGCCTCATTTCCTATTTTGTCAGGTATGGCCATGTGCTAGAATTCCAGCCAATGAAAAGCAAACAGAAGTAGCTGATACATGCTGCTTTTTAGGAATGATGCTCAAATTCTGCATACGATCCTCTTCTTTCTGGATGCTAGAAGATGATCCCTTTGAGTACCACACATTGAAGAGAGCAGAATGACAAAGTAGATGGAGCTTGAATCTCTAAACGTCCACCAGAAATACCTGCATTGATCTATTGTGTGAGCAACACAGGACATCCCTAGATAAAACTGCCAACTAGAAAATAGTCTCCCAAAACTAATTTTAAATGATACATGCACCCTATGTTCACAGCAGCACTATTCACAACAGCAAAGACATAGAAACAACCTAAATATCCATCAACAGATGAATGGATAAAGAAGATGAGCTATGTGGATGTGTATATGTGTGTGTGTGTGTGTATACCTAACACACACACACACAGTGGAACAGTACTCAGCCATAAAAAATGAATGAAATAATGCCACTTGTAGCTACATGGATGGACATGGGGGAGGATGGATTGTGAGTTTGGGACTAGCAGCTGCAAATTTTATGTAATAGAATGGATAAACAAGGTCCTCCTATTATATAACACCAGGGACTCTATTCAATATCATGTAATCATAAAGGAAAATAATGTGGAAAAAATATGTATAACTGAATCACTTTGCTGTATGTAACACTTTAAATCAATTTAAAAAAATACAATCCCAAAGATAAGCCACAAGAATTCCTCTAAGCCATAGAAAAAGTTTCCTGCCACTTCATTTGATAAGGTGCATTGACAGTGTTTACAAAGCTTCAGTTGTCTCATTTGATTTTAAATATTCACAAGAATGAAAACGTAGTATTTTGGCATTGGTCACCTAGGTTTTTCATATCTCAGGACAATGTAAAGGGGTCCATGGAATTAGGAAGTTTAACATTCACATCTTGACAGTGACAGTAAGAATCTCCATCTTAAGGATGAGGACACTTGGACTCGGATAACCCATGCCAGGGCTCCTCCTCTGTTAACTGACCTCAAAAACCAAGGCTGTTTCTTGTCAACCTCAACATGAGCCTCTCAGAGATATAATAGTTAGACCAACTACCAGTAAGCATCAGAGACTGGTCTGAAATTCATATCTTCTGGATGGATAATGTACTGTCCCACATGGAAAGCATCTAACACAAAAGCATAGGCTTATTAGCAAATTCTGGGTCCCTCTGCCTCCACCCAGCCACAAATATTCCCTTTACAGACCTCCCGATCCTTTACCCCTTTCTTTTATGCAAAGGTCATGTTCAAAACACAGGCTAATTTAAGCTGTATCAGTCAAATATCTAGATGAGCTCCAGCCAAAGCTCCTTCAGGCTTGGAGGGGTTTCATGGCGAAAACTTCCATGGGAAGCCAACTTCCACAGCTAGCCTTTGGATGATTTTCCTGGAGGGCTACCAAACCCCAGACCAGCTCCTCACCCAGAATTAGGCAGTAAAAGTTAATTCTCCAGGAATTAACATGCTCAATCTCCACACTCACATGTCCAGAAAGGAGTCCAGAACTCTCTCAGCAAAGAGCTGAAAAATGACTGGAGGCAGAGAATGCCGGCTACCCGCAATATGCACTTTCCTCTCCTTTCTTTAATAACAGAATCTTAAAGGAATGACTGGCTGCCCAGAATAAAGGCCACGCTTCCCTACTTTTCTTTCAGGTAAGTGTGGCCATGTGATCACCTTCTGGCCACTTGGATGCAAGTGAGAGTCACCATAGGATAAAAAGAATACACTTTCCACTTCTGTTCTCCCTCCTGCTGGCGTAGCAAGGGTTGGGAGCAAACTATCATGAATATGTGGGCAGAGGGCAACATCCCAGAGGTTTCGGGGTCACACTGTGGAAGTCACATCAATGCTGCCCTACCTGCATTCACACCACTGCATGAGCGAGAATTAAACTTCCATCTCATTTAAACCACTGCTACTTTGGTCTTTGTTTCAGCAGCCAAACCTGGTCCTAATCATATTCCTCCTATGTAGATTCTGCATAGCAGGTGCAGGAAGATTTCTGGGCAATCTCCACGAGCCCTGGCTTGCCTTTCAGTCCTGCCTGAATGGCAGTGTCCTCTCTCTGGCCTTCAGAGAGTAAGGGGCATAAGGCAGAGTTGGAAATGCCTTGCAGTGATTCCCGTACAATTATCCACAGAATGCCTGTATTAGAATTGACTGGCAACTTATTAATACTTAACACTGAGATTCCTAGACCAAATTTCCAGGGCTTCAGATTCAGGATATTTATAATAATCTCTAAAGTCTGTATTTTAAAAGTTTACCACATTATGAAAATATTCAACCATGTCTTCTGGGGCCTGAAGCCCATGGATATACCAGTGCACATGTAGAAAAGACCGCAGTGCTTCCTTGGGACCCTTACAGCATCAACTGCTGCTGCTTTCCCTCCCAGACTTTGTTTTTCTTCCTTTAGTTCTATTACAGTTTTTGTCCCTGGGGCAGAGCTGTTCTCTCCACCTTTCAAGGTCAAGCACCTTAGATGCACCCACAGGGATCAAATTCCACACTGCAAGTTAGACATGCTTTAAGTCTCTTTTCTCCCACTGCCTATAGGAAGACTTCGTTCATTCATGAGCATGTACCATTACAAGTCCAGGCTCTTCCCACAAAGTCATGCACACCAGACTCCTAACAACGTGACCACCACCAACTTTCTTGCTTCATCTGCCACCTTTATGTTCCCACTCTGCATTTGTAATCACTATCTCCTCTACCTGGAGTTCTCTTCCTCTCCTGGACAGTTAAAATTCACACCAACCCTTCAAGACACAGCTCTAGCATCCCTACAAAGGACTATAAAGATGCTTGCTACTCCCAACACTGTTAAAGTCTCCTGGACAACCCAGCTTCCCCATTCTCATTTGAAACACGTGAACGGATTTCACTGTCCACATCTACAGGCCCTGGGCAGATCTGTCCCAAGGGCAAATCTTGACCTAGTAAAATGGCCTCCTATCTCAGAGGGAAAAATATTATAATGAATCCAATCAATATATTGGGCATTTATGCTATGCCTTGCCCTGGTGAGACATATGAAGAAAGAAGGTAAACACTGAGGAAAGAAGATGAAGTCACCTTGTTGCTAGCGGCTTACTGTGCTACACTGTCTATTTGATTTCTTTCTGTGAGGGCTTGGTATCCATGACCCCAGTGTTCACTGAGTCCTGATCAGGTCAGCTTACTAAGCCATTCTCTTGACCTTGACCTCTTCAACTTCTGTATGTGCCCTGGAGTCTTTCTGCTTGGTTTCCAATCTACTACTTTGTCTAATAATCCAACCTGTATACATTCTCCAGCCCCTAGCCCAGCATCAACTGCCAACTCAAGTGTGCTCCCATCCATTTCTAGCTAGACTTGGTTCTCTGTTCTGACCTGGGACCAGCCATGGACTCAGTCCAAACCTAATAAAACACAGGGGCCTAAGTACTCCTTTACCCTCGGTATAAGTCTCTTAGAAAAAAAAAAAAACTGCACAGCATTGTGCCTACAATTAAAAATACTGCATCACATACTTTAAATTTTGCTAAGGGGATGAGATAGATCTTATGTTAAATGTTGTTATTCATTCAGTTCAGTCGCTCAGTAGTGTCCGACTCTTTGCGACCCCATGAATCACAGCACGCCAGGCCTCCCTGTCCATCACCAACTCCCGGAGTTCACTCAAACTCATGTCCATCGAGTCAGTGATGCCATCCAACCATCTCATTCTCTGTCGTCCCCTTCTCCTCCCGCCCCCAATCCTTCCCAGCATCAGAGTCTTTTCCAGTGAGTCAACTATTACATACATACAAAATAATACCTTATTTTTATTTATTTAAAATAAAATATTATGTATATTTAAAAATAATGGAATAACAAAGATAACAGGAGGAGACTTTTGGAGTTGATGGATAAGTTTATGGCATAAGTGCTAGTGGTGGTTTCATACGTATAGGCATGTGTCCAAACTCATGCTGTTTACATTAAATATATTAACGAATGTTAACTACACTTACTGTGGTGATCATTTTGCCATATATACAAACATTGAATCATTATGGTGTATACCTGAAACTAATTTGTTATATGTCAATTATATCTCAATTTTTTAAATATTCAAAAAAGTACAGCTTTTTGAATGTCAATCATACTTCAGTAAATTGATTTTAAAAAAAAAAAGGGAAAGAGGAAAAGAGAACAGAACTGACCCTACTCTTACTGCTTACCCAGGGGGATCTAGAGAGAGGCCCTCAGCTTCTCTCTCTGACAGTATTTTAGAGCTTTCTGATGGCTCACCCTCATTTGCAAGGCAAGTGGTCCCCAGTAACATGCAAAAAGGACAGAGAGCAGCTCGGATATTCAGAGTAAGCATTATGTGAATTTCTACAGAATACAGGCTGAGCCTGTTGGTATGTAAGTTATTGCTGCCCTTTTTAAAAATTTAATTACAGTGTTTGAACATTATCTCATTTTAAAGATCCAGCTACCGAGGCTCAATTAAAATTCTAAGTGTCAGAGTGAGAAAAAGCCCCAGGTGGAGATCTAACTTCATCTTGAGCTTTAAACGTATGAAAACAGTTGGATACTTTACAATCATAACAAGTCCTTTGGAGATGGACATTATTACCCTACAATCTATTCAAGATGCTTTACAATCCCTTTGCCAGCATGTGAAACCCCTGTGTACTTCATATAAGGAGCTATTTATAAGCTGATAATACTCACTGCAGAAGAAGAAATACATCCACCCCTTCCCCAACCTCATCATAATCATATCTAAGCTCAACCAGGCACTTGACACATCTTACTATAATGTGGGAGCCTGAGAACAAGATGCTCAGTGGTAAATTCTCCCAGAAGTGATGCTAGCTGATAATTTATATATCGAGAAGGGAAAGAGAAGAGGGAGGGAAGGAGTCATATATCATGCCTTCACTTTTACTGTCACAGCCAGAAATACCCTTCATCCTTTCCTCCCTCCACCTACCACCCCAACCCACATCCCCCACAACCTTGCAAACTCTTATTTGTGCTTCAAATCCGGTGAAATGCCACCTATTCTATGAAGACTCCTTTGATTTTCCCTGGAAGTTGGCAGTTTCCTTCTGTGTTTCAAGAGAATTTTTCCTCATTTATTCATTCCATAAGTATTGATTGGGTACTTGCAGGGTGCCAGGCACTGCTCAAGGTGCCTAAAATACAGCAAAGAAGAAAACAATTGAAATTTCTTCACTTGAGCTGCTTATATAATAGAAGAAAGGGGGAACAAGTAAACTTATGTTAAGATGAGAAAAGTGAAAGTTACTCAGTCGTGTCGGACTCTTTGCGACCCCATGGACTATACAGTTCATGGAATTCTCTAGGACAGAATACTGGGTAGCCTTTCCCTTCTCCAGGGGATCTTCCCAACCCAAGGGTCAAACCCAGGTCTGCCACATTGCAGGTGGATTGTTTCCAGCTGAGCAACAGGGGAGTATATAATATAAAACATAAATCAGGGTCATGGGGATAAGAGGATGGCACGAGTAAGAAGGAACGTTTTTCGACAGGGCTGCCAGAGAAAGCTTCTCTAATGAGATGCGAGCAACATGAAATGCAGCACATAGTGAGTCCTGCAGGAAGACATATTCCTCGACAAGGGAAATACACGAAAGCCTTCGGACCAAGGTGAGAGGAAGCTGCCCATGTGTGTGAAGTGGCAGGATGGCCACAGGGGCTGAACCAAGTGACACCAAAGAAGGGATGATATCTCAACGCAGGAGATGAGATCAAAGAGACAGACAGTGGCCAGACCATACTGGGACTTGTAGCTATGGTAAATCCTGTGGGTTTTATCCCAAATCAGTGCAGAAGCAATAGAAGGATGCTAAGCAAAGGACAACATAAGTCACTCTTTTCTAACCCTTATCCAATGTGCTGCAACTATCAATGGGTCTGACTTCCCAGAGTCACACCTCCATCTCCCATCAACTAACACAGCATCCTGTTCACAAAAGGTGTTTAACTCTTCAGAGAACAAAAGAGAGAACAGAACAAATTGAAGACCCTGAACCAGCCATGCATAAACATGGGCACCAACACTGGCTACGCTATAATATCTTTCTCAGGAAAGGTATAGCCTCTCCTAAGTTCTGCATCTACCCACAGTTACCTTACATCAGGCTTTATTTAGAAACGTCACTGTTCTCCGAGCACAGAGATAAGCAATCACTCCAGTCTTCCCCAAACTACAGAGCACCAAGAGTCACTACTGAAAAAGGTTTCTCAAAATCTCTGCAACCAGAATTCCTAGGACATCAAAACAGCATTCCGCTCCATCAAAGAGTTCAAGTTCCATTGCTACTACAGTCTGGACTGAAAATCACACCTTGCCCTCCAATAATACCCACCATAGATCTTTGTAAATGGCTTGCTTGGAATGGGCTCAAGGGATCAGATAGATCCTCTGCTGATCCCTGAGGTTTCATGCAGCCTTAGTAAATAATTCTTAGAGTCCCCAAGGCACTCTGAAAGATGAAAAATGAAGTTATTTCGAACCCCTGGAGTTGCTGTACTTCTAGTTCAGAGGCTTTGCAAAAAGTGGGAAAGGAGACGTATAAATTCTCATTTTTTCCTCAAGTTTAAAATTTCTGAATTTTACCAGCCAATCCACCTATTTCTGGGATCCACGCTGGTTTAAAAGAGGAAAATTTGACATCAATCAAGCTCATGAGTTGTACTTTCCTTGACTAGACAAGCTCAGGAGCAATTCGTCTTCCCCCACCTGAAACTGAACAATTTAAAAAGTCTCATCTGACTATTTATAAGTAGACATTGTAGTTGTCAGACTTCCCTGGTGGCTCATACAGTAAAGAATTCACCTGCAGTGTAAGAGACCTCGGTTTGATCCCTGGGTTGGGAAGATCCCCTGGAGAGGAGAATAGCAGCCCACTCCAGTGCTTTTGCCTGAAGGATCCCATGGACAGAGAAGTCTGATGGGCTACAGTCCATGGGACACAAAGAGCCAGACGCAACTGAATGACTAACACACACACATTAGTTGTCAGGCGCTTCCTCTTCCTGCCTCCGAATGCTGACAGGTGGACAGAACACCAGGCAGTGCCCTGGACAACGTCAAGCATCTGAACGACAGCCTTTTTCAGCAGGCCCCTCACTGCTAAACACGGAAGGTGAATTGCAGGCACCCATGACTACTGAGACTTTACCTGGCCCCATGCCTAGCAAGCCTCCAGTGACCTGACTACGAATTCTGGGACACCCTCCCCTATTCCACTGTGTTCAAGGTTCCAAGCCTCTCACAGGCTGCCAAGCTGCTTCTCTTTGGACTAACATTCCAGAGCCATCCTGAATCAAAGCTGTACTTGCAGCTTTTGTCCAGTGTTCGTTAGAATGTTAATTTAGCTAAATGATACTAAATAATACTCCCCAAAGCACTGCATGATAAAAATAAGCTTGAGAACAGCTACAGTGAGTGAGGTGAAAGTGAAAGTCGCTCAGTCGTGTCCACCTCTTTGTGACCCCATGGACTATACAGTCCATGGAATTCTCCAGGCCAGAATACTGGAGTGGGTAGCCATTCCCTTCTCCAGGGGATCTTCCCAACCCAGGGATGGAACCCAGGTCTCCCGCATTGCAGGCAGATTCTTCACCAGCTGAGCCACAAGGGAAGCCCAAGAATACTGGAGTGGGTAGCCTATCCCTTCTCCAGTGGATCTTCCCGACCCAGGAATAGAACCAGGGTCTCCTGCATTACAGGTGGATTCTTTACCAACTGAGCTATAAGGGAACACTTGCAGCTTTTGTCCAGTGTTTGTTAGAAGGTTAGTTCAGCTAAGTGATAGTAAATAATACTCCCCAAAGCACCACATGAGAAAAATAAGTTTGAGAACAGCTACAGTGAGTTGAAGAAACCAATATAATACACTGGTGAATTAAACCTGCTGAGGAGCCAGACACCTAGATCTGATGCCTAAGCTCCATCATTTTACTAGTTGGGTGACACTTGACAAGGCCACCAACAATAATGTTTGATCCTTGTCCATGAAGTGGGGGTAATGATAGAACCAACTTCATCATTCTGTAAGGATTCAATGTAGTGATGCATTTGAAGTGTTTAATACAAGGTCTAGGGCTTTATTACCTGATTTTAAAGAGCCTTTAATATGCTAATATTTCTTATGATTCACCATGAAAGACAGAGCATGTGTCATGTTTTTCAAGTTTATCTCATCCCATAACATTAATTTGTTTTACAAGACTATCTTGCAGACTTGGTGGTCCTTGGATCCTTTATGGGGACCTGGCATGTGCTTGTGAGTGATGTATATACTAAGTCAGGCTGGGATGCCATCAATCTCAACATGTCCAACCCAACAAAACTGTAATCACTCACATGAGTGAATGATGGAGATAACAGGTGAAAAATAGCATTTAAAGATAACACATTGGCCAAAATCCTTAAGAATGCTTCTGGGTGTTATTTCCAATTCTTCAGACATGGCTTTGTACTCTAGCTCTGCCACTTGCTCTCTGCATAACCTTGGGCACAGTACTCAACCTCTCCGAACAGCAGTTTCCTAATCTCAAAGACAGAAAAACAATACCTACCAAAGAGATGGGAATCCCAGACCACCTGACCTGCCTCTTGAGAAACCTGTATGCAGGTCAGGAAGCAACAGTTAGAACCGGTCATGGAACAACAGACTGGTTCCAAATAGGAAAAGGAGTGCGTCAAGGTTGTATATTGTCACCTTGCTTATTTAACTTATATGCAGAGTACATCATGAGGAACGCTGGGCTGGAAGAAGCACAAGCTGGAATCAAGATTGCTGGGAGAAATATCAATAACCTCAGATATGCAGATGACACTACCCTTATGGCAGAAAGTGAAGAGGAACTCAAAAGCCTCTTGATGAAAGTGAAAGAGGAGAGTGAAAAGGTTGGCTTGAAGCTCAACATTCAGAAAACAAAGATCATGGCATCTGGTCCCATCACTTCATGGGAAATAGATGGAAAAACAGTGGAAACAGTGTCAGACTTTGTTTTTTTGGGCTCCAAAATCACTGCAGATGCTGATTGCAGCCATGAAATTAAAAGACGCTTGCTCCTTGGAAGGAAAGTTATGACCAACCTTGATAGTATATTAAAAAGCAGAGACATTACTTTGCCGACCAAGGTCCGTCTAGTCAAGGCAATGGTTTTTCCCGTGGTCATGTATGGATGTGAGAGTTGGACTGTGAAGAAAGCTGATCGCTGAAGAATCGATGCTTTTGAACTGTGGTGTTGGAGAAGACTCTTGAGAGTCCCTTATACTGCAAGGAGATCCAACCAGTCCATTCTAAAGGAGATCAATCCTGGATGTTCATTGGAGGGACTGATGCTGAAGCTGAAACTCCAATACTTTGGCCACCTCGTGAGACGAGTTGACTCACTGGAAAAGACTCTGATGCTGGGAAAGGTTGGGGGCGGGAGGAGAAGGGGACGACGGAGAATGAGATGGCTGGATGGCATCACCGACTCTGTGGACATGAGTTTGGGTGTACTCCGGGAGTTGGTGATGGACAGGGAGGCCTGGCGTGCTGTGATTCATGGGGTCGCGGAGAGTCGGACACGACTGAGCGACTGAACCGAACCGAACCTTGGCTTTGACGAGGACAAAATGAGACATGATGGTCAAATATCTAGCACATTCTAGATAGTCAATTTTGCCTCCCCTTTCACTATGTTTCAAGATAAGTACAAATTCAGGCTGAAAGCTATCACCATTTAAGGCAGGTCAGGCAAACAGCCCCAGTTTCTAGCCCAAGGTTCTTCTGTGAATGGTGAAGTCAAAACCATCGAATTCATTTGCTCTTTGCAAAAAATACATCAGCATGTTTTGAAGGCTGGGAACAACTATGAAGTATTTCCACTTCTGGTTGGTATGATCAAGATGAAACACAAGACACTAAAGTTACAAAACACAGGAAGACATCAATTATTCCATATTCCCAATGCTAAGAGCAGAATACTCAGCATCAAATCATGGCAGAACAAAAGGAAACAAATGAGCAGGCAGTGTAATTTTCACTGTCTCCTTTAAACTCATCATGTACATCTACTGTTTCTACAGAGCCAATTCTGCTAAACCAAGGATGGCTGTGCAGTCCAGACTGTCAAGGACAGCTATTTTAGGATAATTTCTTGTCCTACTGCCTAGTCAGTCATTAATACATCCCAAATATTCCACAATTTTCAGGAACCAAACATACCTTCCAAACTAAGAATTACCCATGAAGTCAACCTAAAATTCCTTATCCAACTATGAAGTGAAGTGAAGTCGCTCAGTCATGTCGGACTCTTTGTGACCCCATGGACTGTAGCCTACAAGGTTCCTCCATCCATGGGATTTTCCAGGCAAGAATACTGGAGTGGGTTGCCATTTCCTTCTCCAGTACCCAACTATATATGTTCCCAAATTCTGACTTCAGAGAATGTGGCCACCACCACAGCCATAGGAAAATGAAATGTCCTTGGGGGTGATTTCTGGAAAACAATCTAATGCAACTTCAGAAAGAAATCCTGTTTGGAAGGTGTAATGTGTAGAACCCAGGGACTTTTTAGCTACTTTCATCTCTTTGCCCTTGTATTACTTATATCCTTTCAATCTGAAGAGCATCTGTCATGATTCCTCAACTGGCCAACTCCAGTAACAACTAACAAAAATACCAACATGGTAAATATATCCTCTGCACAGCCATCAAAGAACCCTAAAGTGACTATCTCAGCATGACACTCTCCTGCTTTTCAACACCTCACAGCACTCTAAACCCAACAAAAGGAGGCCACCAACTCTGTTGGCTATAGGAACCGGGAGGTAGCTCATGTGACTGCAGTGGGCTGACAGTCTGTAGTTTTGTTCATGAAACAAGCAGCCCTTTAACTTTACTTTTCTTCTTTTAATAAAAACGTGAGCCCAAGGATTTCACTTTTCTAACTGTACATTAATATACATATTTATATAAATACATATATATATTTATATAAATAAATATATATATATATATAAAGATAGCAACCAACACTAGGCCTTTCAGTGCTGAAGAGACAATTGGGGAGCTAGGGATTGGAGATATCAAGGGAATATTTTATGCAAGGATGGGCACGATAAAGGACATAAATGGTAAAGACCTAACAGAAGCAGAAGAAATTAAGAGAAGTAACAAGAACTCTACAAAAAAGGTCTTAATGACCCGGACAACCACAATGGTGTGATCACTCACCTAGAACCAAACATCCTGGAAAGTGAAGTCAAGTGGGCCTTAGGAAGCATTACTACAAACAAGGCTAGTGGAGGTGATGGAATTTCAGCTGAGCTATTTCAAATCCTAAAAAATGATGCTGTGAAAGTGCTGCACTCAATATGCAAGCAAATTTGGAAACTCAGCAGTGGCCACAGGACTTGAAAAGGTCCATTTTCATTACAATCCCAAAGACGGGCAGTGCCAAAGAACGTACACACTACCATACAATTTTATTCATTTCACATGCTAGTAAGGTTACTCTCAACATCTTTCAAGGTAGGCTTCAGCAGTACCTTAACTGAGAACTTCCAGACGTACATGCTGGGTTAGAAAAAGCAGAGGAACCAGAGATCAAATTGCCAACATCCAATTCCAGAAAAAACATCTACTGCTTCATTGACTACACTAAAATCTTTGATCATGTGGATCAAAACAAACTGTTGGAAATTCTTAAAGAGATAGGAATACCAGACAACCTTACCTGTCTCCTGAAAAAACTATATGTGACTCAAGAAGCAATCTTTAGAACCTTACATGGAACAATCAGTTCAGTTCAGTTCAGTCGCTCAGTCGTGTCCGACTCTCCGCGACCCCATGAATCACAGCACGCCAGGCCTCCCTGTCCATCACCAACTCCCGGAGTTCACTCAAACTCATGTCCACAGAATCGGTGATGCCATCCAGCCATCTCATTCTCCGTCGTCCCCTTCTCCTCCCGCCCCCAACCTTTCCCAGCATCAGAGTCTTTTCCAGTGAGTCAACTCGTCTCATGAGGTGGCCAAAGTATTGGAGTTTCAGCTTTAGCATCAGTCCCTCCAATGAACATCCAGGATTGATCTCCTTTAGAATGGACTGGTTGGATCTCCTTGCAGTATAAGGGACTCTCAAGAGTCTTCTCCAACACCACAGTTCAAAAGCATCGATTCTTCGGCGATCAGCTTTCTTCACAGTCCAACTCTCACATCCATACATGACCACGGGAAAAACCATTGCCTTGACTAGACGGACCTTGGTTGGCAAAGTAATGTCTCTGCTTTTTAATATACTATCTAGGTTGGTCATAACTTTCCTTCCAAGGAGCAAGCGTCTTTTAATTTCATGGCTGCAATCAGCATCTGCAGTGATTTTGGAGCCCAAAAAAACAAAGTCTGACACTGTTTCCACTGTTTTTCCATCTATTTCCCATGAAGTGATGGGACCAGATGCCATGATCTTTGTTTTCTGAATGTTGAGCTTCAAGCCAACCTTTTCACTCTCCTCTTTCACTTTCATCAAGAGGCTTTTGAGTTCCTCTTCACTTTCTGCCATAAGGGTAGTGTCATCTGCATATCTGAGGTTATTGATATTTCTCCCAGCAATCTTGATTCCAGCCTGTGCTTCTTCCAGCCCAGCGTTCCTCATGATGTACTCTGCATATAAGTTAAATAAGCAAGGTGACAATATACAACCTTGACGTACACCTTTTCCTATTTGGAACCAGTCTGTTGTTCCATGACTGGTTCTAACTGTTGCTTCCTGACCTGCATACAGGTTTCTCAAGAGGCAGGTCAGGTGGTCTGGGATTCCCATCTCTTTCAGAATGTTCCACAGTTTATTGTGATCCACACAGTCAAAGGCTTTGGCATAGTCAATGAAGCAGAAATAGATGTTTTTCTGAAACTCTCTTGCTTTCTCCATGATCCAGCGGATGTTGGCAATTTGATCTCTGGTGCCTCTGCCTTTTCTAAAACCTGCTTGAACATCTGGGAGTTCACGGTTTACATACTGCTGAAGCCTGGCTTGGAGAATTTTGAGCATGACTTTACTAGCGTGTGAGATGAGTGCAATTGTGCGGTAGTTTGAGCATTCTTTGGCATTGCCTTTCTTTGGGATTGGAATGAAGACTGACCTCTTCCAGTCCTGTGGCCACTGCTGAGTTTTCCAAATCTGCTGGCATATTGAGTGCAGCACTTTCACAGCATCATCTTTCAAGACTTGAAATAGCTCCACTGGAATTCCATCACCTCCACTAGCTTTGTTCCTAGTGATGCTTTCTAAGGCCCACTTGACTTCACATTCCAAGATGTCTGGCTCTAGGTCAGTGATCACATTATCGTGACTATCTTGGTCGTGAAGATCTTTTTTGTACAGTTCTTCTGTGTATTCCTGCCACCTCTTCTTAATATCTTCTGCTTCTGTTAGGTCCATACCATTTCTGTCCTTTATCGAGCCCATCTTTGCATGAAAAGTTCCCTTGGAATCTCTAATTTTCTTGAAGAGCTCTCTTGTTTTTCCTATTCTGTTGTTTTCCTCTATTTCTTTGCATTGATCACTGAGGAAGGCTTTCTTATCTCTCCTTGCTATTCTGAGGAGGCCTTACAAATAGCTGTAAAAAGAAGAGAGGCGAAAAGCAAAGGAGAAAAGGAAAGATATAAGCATGGAACAATAGACTGGTTTAAAATTTGGAAAAGAGTATGACAAGGCTGTTTATTGTCACCCTGCTTATTTAACTTATATGCAGAGTACATCATGAGAAAAGTCGGGTTGGATGAATCACAAGCTGGAATCAAGATCTCCGGCAGAAGTATCAATAACATCAGATATGCAGATAATACCACTCTAATGGCAGAAAGTGAGAAGGAACTAAAGAGCCTCTTGATGAAGGTGAAAGAGGAGAGTGAAAAAGTTGACTTAAAACTCAACATTCAGAAAACGAAGATCATGGCATCCAGTCCCATCACTTCATAGCAAATAGATGGGAAAAAGTAGAAACAGTGACAGATTTTATTTTCTTGGGCTCCAAAATCACTGCAGAAGGTGACTGCAGTCATGAAATTAAATGATGCTTGCTCCTTGGAAGGAAAGCTATGACCAACCTAGACAGCATATTAAAAAGCAGAGATATTACTTTGCTAACAAAGGTCCACATAGTCAAATCTATGCTTTTTCCAGTAGTCATATACTGGTGTGGACTGTAAAGAAGGCTGAGTACCAAAGAATTGATACTTTCGAATTGTGGTGCTGGAAAAGACTCTTTAGAGCCCTTTAGACTGCAAGGAGATCAAACCAGTAAATCCTAAGGGAAATAAACCCTGAATATTCACTGGAAAGACTGACGCTGTAGCTTGAACTCTGGCCACCTGATGTAAAGAACTGACTCATCAGAAAAAACCCTGATGCTGGGGAAGATTAAAGGCAGCAGGAGAAAGGGGAAACAGAGGATGAGATGGTTAGACAACATCACCAACTCAATGGACATGAATTTGAGAACACTCTGGGAGATGGTAAAGGACAGGGAAGCCTGGTGTGCTACAGTCCATGGGGTCGCAAAAAGCCAGATATGACTTAGTGACTGAACACCACAACCACCAATGAGAGACTGAGGTCATCTGAAGATCATGTCTCTTGCTTTCCATGAGAAGCTGGAAAGCTGGGACTTCAGGACAAATCACACAACTTTTTTTGTTTTCTAATTTTTACAATGTTGCATTGGTTTCTGCCATACAACAACATGAATCAGCCATATTACACATATATCACCTCCCTCTTGAGCACCCCTCGCATCCCACCCTTCTAGGTCACCACACAGCACCAGGCTCAGCTTCCTGTGTTATATAGCAACTTCTCACCAGCTATCCACACACACGTGTGTGTGTTGATTCTACTTTCTCCATTCATTCCACCAACTCCCTTCCACATTGTGTCCATAAGTACATTCTCTACATCTGCATTTCCATTCCTTGCCTGCAATTAGGTTCATCAAAACCGTTTTTCTAGATCCCATATATACGAAAACACACATTTTTTAAAGTTTGCAATAACTTCTTTATTTTTTAAATCTTTAATGGAAAAAAAAAATACCATGGGGGCCACTACAACGTGAGCCAAAAAGCTCTTCTGCAAGTCAACACTAGCCTGTACTTTCAACCTTTATCCCATAAGATGAAGCCATGTGTGTGTGTGCTTAGTCACTCAATCCATGCTCATCTACAAATCCTTCCTCGTGTGGGGAGCCCACCAAGATCACCAGACCACCTCTCTGCCATCCCTGCCCTGCAGGCTACACTTCAGCCCCAGGACCTCTTCCTGTGCCTCCTGCCACAAACATTCTTCATCTCTGTGCCACACCCATCTTAGGGATGAGCCCCTCTGCTTCTCAGGAAAGGCTAGCATTGGTTAAAAGAGCTTCATTGCTTCCAGACATACTGATTACCTTTCAGATGGTGAACTGCTATTTCACTCCTACTAGGCTATCACTGACTTCCCTGGTGGCTCAGACGGTAAAGCGTCTGCCTACAATGCGGGAGACCCAGGTTCAATCCCTAGGACAGGAAGATCCCCTGGAGAAGGATATGGCAACCCACTCTAATACTCTTGCCTGGAAAATCCCACGGACAGAGGAGCCTGGTGAGCTACAGTCCATGGGGTCACAAAGAGTCAGACACAACTGAGCAACTTCACTTTCACTTTCAGGCTATCATTATTGGCAATGAATTCAATCAACTGGTGAGGAGGTACCTAAACTTAAAAAAAAAAAAAGACACTGAGTTCATCTGCTCATTTGCTCTACTAAAAATGCAATTACAGTTTCACATATTGTGAAATTATACTTTGATTTCCAAGAAACAGATCTCATGGATACTTTTTACATACAGCAGGTGCTCCATAAACGATTTTTTATGAGAAATGATATGGCCTGTGTAAGCATCTCACTTTGACATTAAGCACTTTTCCTCACAATGCAAAAATGTCACAGCAGCTATTATTATATTAGTTTCACATCTAGAGTCACTCCCTCACTTTGCCCTCTATTTATGACACCCCATAAACACTAGCTTCAGTCTAGTCCCTGAGAGCACCAAGCTGGCTTCTGCCACAGGACCTTTGTACTGACTCTCCTATACCTTCTTTCCAATTTTCTCATAGCTGGCTTGTTCAACCTAGATTCAGTTCAAATGCCTCATCTTCATAGAGACTGTCTAGCCTCTTCTCCATGACCTGCCACTCACCCCCTGATTATTTTCTTCCGTGACATGTATAGTTCAGTATGTTTAAGTATCTACCATCTAACTCACCCCACTAGATGGCAAGCTCCCTGAGGTCAGACCCTTACCATGGCCTCTTCACTACTCCAGAATCCACCAGTGCTCCTGCCAATGATTAGTATCTGACACAGACTAGTATCTTAGGAATGATGAATGGATTCCAATTTAACAGATAACTCAGGGGGATTATATGAGGCTCAGGGAAGGGTCTGCCCAGGGTCTCCTGGATATTCACTGAGAGCACAGAGGTTTGAACCCGAGTCTTCTGACTTGTGCCCAGCAATCCTTTCGTAGTACCACCCTCATCAATGGTTTGGCAGTTTGGAATGCCTTTCACCTGGAACTCAGGAAGTCAGGGGGTTAAGTCTTTCAGCAGTGACAAGGCCCTTTTCTCCACATTCGTCTCTGCAGAACCAAATGAGTGAATACCTATTACCCAGGCATTCAAGTGTTTCACAACTACTAATTCTAAATGAAGTCAAAGATGACAGTTTAAATTCCCTAGAACTGCACTGAACAAATAAATTTTATGCATAAATATTAATGAAATTGTGACTTTTTTACTAAGAAAGTAAAGGTTAATGGCTATATTTGCCAGTTTCCCATTTCTCAAACACTAAGCAATCCAAAATCTAATAAGCATATTTACAAGCATGAGCAATTTACTCAAAACATTATACTCTCTTGTTGTGACACTTCTTGTCTTCAATTAAGTTCAAAAATCATCTGAGCAGCTTCATTTCTTCCAACAAAGATTTAAATTTTATTTAATTAGTATGTTCCTGAAAAAACCGTCTCATTTTCTTAACAGGTGAGCCTTCCATTCATTTCTATATGAAAATTACTACTTCTAATGCTCACCACAGCCTTTAAACTTTCCCTTGAAACTGTCTGCACTCTGCTAGATGTAAAGATAAAATGATGAAAACCCTGGTCCCATGTGTCTTGTCTCCTCTCATTTAGAAGCATCTCCCAAGAAAAAGAAATGCAAAAAGCAAAACAGCTGTCTGAGGAGGCCTTACAAATAGCTGTGAAAAGAAGAGAAGTGAAAAGCAAAGGAGAAAGGGAAAGATATACCCATTTGAATGCAGAGTTCCAAAGAATAGCAAGGAGAGATAAGAAAGACTTCCTCAGTGATCAATGAAAAGAAATAGAGGAAAACAATAGAATGGGGAAGATTAGAGATCTCTTCAAGAAAATTAGATACAAAGGGAACATTTCATGCAAAGATGGGCTCAGTAAAGGACAGAAATGGCATGGACCTAACAGAAGCAGAAGATATTAAGAAAAGCTGGCAAGAATACACAGAAGAACTGTACAAAATAAGATCTTCACGACCCAGTTAATCATGATGGTGTGATCACTCACATAGAGCCAGACATCCTGGAATATGAAGTCAAGGGGGCCTTAGGAAGCATCACTACGAATAAAGCTAGTGGAGGTGATGGAATTCCAGTTGAGCTATTTCAAATCCTGAAAGATGACGCTGTGAAAGTGCTGCACTTGATATGTCAGCAAATTTGGAAAATTCAGCAGTTTTCCAGAGTCCCTGGAAAAGGTCAGTTTTCATTCCAATCCCAAAGAAAGGAAAAGCCAAAGAATGCTCAAACTACCACACAATTGCACTCATCTCACACGCTAGTAATGCTCAAAATCCTCCAAGCCAGACTTCAGCAATACATGAAAATGAACTTCCAGATGTTTAAGTTGGGTTTAGAAAAGGCAAAGGAACCAGAGATCAAATTGCCAACATCCATTGGATCATCGAAAAAGCAAGAGAGTTCCAGAAAAACATCTATTTCTGCTTTATTGACTATGCCAAAGCCTTTGATTGTGTGGATCACAATAAACTGTGGAAAATTCTGAAAGAGATGGGAATACCAGACCACCTGACCTGCCTCTTGAGAAACCTGTATGCAGGTCAGGAAGCAACAGTTAGAACTGGACATGGAACAACAGACTGGTTCCAAATAGGAAAAGGAGTACATCAAGGTTGTATATTGTCACCCTGTTTATTTAACTCATATGCAGAGTACATCATGGGAAACCCTTGACAGGAAGAAGCACAAGCTGGGATCAAGATTGCAGGGAGAAATATCAATAACCTCAGATATGCAGATGACACCACCCTTATGGCATAAAGTGAAGAAGAACTAAAGAGTCTCTTGATGAAAGTGAAAAAGGAGAGTGAAAAAGCTGGCTTAAAGTCAACATTCAGAAAACTAAGATCATGGCATCCGGTCCCATGACTTCGTGGTAAATAGATGGGGAAACAACAGAAACAGTGAGAGACTTTATTTTCTTGGGCTCCAAAATCACTGCAGATGGTGACTTCAGCCATGAAACTAAAAGACACTTGCTCCTTGGAAGGAAAGTTATGACCAACCTAGATAGCATATTAAAAAGCAGAGACATTACTTTGCCAACAAAGGTACATCTAGTCAAGGCTATGGTTTTTCCAGTGGTCATGTATGGATGTGAGAGTTGGACTGTAAAGAAAGCTCAGCACCGAAGAATTTGAACTGTGGTGTTGGAGAAGACTCTTGAGAGTCCCTTAGACTGCAAGGAGATCCAACCAGTCCATCCTAAAGGAGATCAGTCCTGGGTGTTCACTGGAAGGACTGATGTTGAAGCTGAAACTCCAATACTTTGGCCACCTGATGCAAAGAGCTGACTCATTTGAAAAGACCCTGATGCTGGGAAAGATTGAGGGCAGGAGAAGAAGGGGGCCACAGAGGATGAGATGGTTGGATGGCATCACCGACTCAATGGACATGGGTTTGGGTGGACTTCTGGAGTTGGTGATGGACTGGGAGGCCTGGAGTGCTGCGGTTCATGGGGTCACAAAGAGCTGGACACAACTGAGCAAGTGAACTGAACTGAACTAGATGATGCATATTTAAGTTTTATCTGCTGTTTCCTTAATCAAGAAGAAGCTTCCTTCCAGAAGGAGATCCCATTTCCCAGAGACTATCTCCCATCTATTCTTACCCTTTTCAGCTTTTCTCTATTTTGGTTAATTTGTTTAACTAAAAACTTGAGCAAAGTAAACTCAAGGAACTATACACTATGTGACACGCAAACACAAGGATAAAAAAGTCATACCACCTCCTCCTATCTGCTCAGAGCACAGTACCTCCCAGTAGTCCAAGTCAGAACCTAGGCCATCACCCTTGACCCCTCCCTCTCTGTTCCCCACAATATCCAACACAACTACAGCCAGTTCACCACCTCCTCACTGTCTCTTAAATTAATCCATCTGCACCACCATTATTGGACATAGTCCACGTCTCCATCCTCTTGAATCCAGATTCTGGAAAGTTTCAGCAACCTTCTAACTGGCCTTTCATCTCCAATTTTGCCTCTTCCATGCAATTCTCCACTAAGCAGTAGATGTGATTTTTCTAAAATACAAATCTAATCATGGCACACCTGTACTTAGATCCCTTCCATGACTCCTCATTGCCCTTGAAGTAAAGGCTAAGCCCAACGAATAGCTTAGAAGGCCATTCACAGTCCAGCCTCTTGCTTAACTCTCTGGTTCACTTCTGGCCTCACCTCGCCCCTACGTCCCTACCTATGCCCTGCCCACTCTCCAACAACATGGCATTTTTCTTCAATTAATTTAACCCACCATGATCTCTCACATCTCTCGCCCCTTCACTCATGCTGTATCCAGAACTCTGTGTTCATCGTCGTCTGGCTGATTTCTACTTATTCTACTTTGCCTCTTAAGCATAACCCTCATTGAGAAGGCTTTCCAACCTCTTTTGGGAAAATCAAGGTATTCTGCTCTGTGCTCCCTACATTCCTAGTAGGGCACTAACCACACTTTGTGGTGTTTCACTGATTATCTCTATCCCTACATGCTTCACAGTTGTAGCCCAGTATCTACCACCACACAAGGTATATGACAGATTTTCATTAATATTTCCTGAATGTTATTAATGAAGGCGTTTACAGTATAATAAGAACACAGTTCTAAATCTACAACCTCCCCAAATTTATTTGCAAAGTGACAACCTACGTGTATACTTTGAAAACAGCATAGAGAGATCTGCATTTGGTCAAGATTCCAATTTGAACTTGCTTCTTTCCTTCCCAATTGTAAGCAATTTAACAACTGAAGTCACCTACTTTTTTAATATAAGCCTTGTGCTATGTATCCTTGAGGGAAGAATTAAACTTGAGTTTATATAAGAACTTTAATTTCTAAAAATGTACTGTTAATCATCCATGAAAAAAGTTTTCTCTTGGGTTATGTTCAAAACAGGTAATACTCATCTAGAATTCCTTCCACCTCCTAGCCCTCCATTCTGACAGTCTTCAATAAATTGTCTGAAACTACAAAATAATTTACATATTAGCATAAATCATCCGTAATTAGGAAGGCAAATCTGCAGCTTAGAAACTACCAAATGCATTCCATTAGGACAGCCACTGTTTCTAGATTATACATAACAATGGCTTAACGTGAAAACCTAAACACTATTTTAAATGATGAGGAATTGCCAATATCTACCTTTTTCACTTCTGAAGAATTTGGGAAGGTATGAGGGAATATCTACCAAAAAAAAACCTGAGAAGAGAAAGGGCAATAACATTTGTTGAGTACCTAGAAAAATGAGACATGAGGAAATATTCACCTAAGCACTCCTGTTGAATAACTATGACATTAGGCTTCCTAGATGATGCTAGTGGTAAAGAATCCACCCGCCAATGCAAGAGACTCAGGTTCTATTCCTGGGTCAGGAAGACTCACCCTAAAGTAGGAAACTGCAACCCACTCAGCATTCTTACCTGGGAAATCCCATGAACAAAGGAGCCTGGTAGGCTATAGTCCATGAGGTTGCAAAGAATCAGACACAACTGAGTGTGCACATATGCACACGCACACACAACATCATTAATTTCACTTTCCATAAAAGAACACCAAGGTTGAGGTAAATTAAAAGCAACTGCAAAAGTTCACACATCTGATAGCTGATAGACTCAGGAACTGAACCCACATCAATCCAGCATCAAAGTAGAAAGCTCTTTCCGCCACAAGAACGATAAAAACTGAAGAGTAACTTTTTTTTAATTTATTTAATTGGAGGCTAATTACTTTACAATATTGTATTGGTTTTGCCATACATTCACATGAATCCACCACGGGTGTACATGTGTTCCCCATCTTGAACACCCCTCCCATCTCCCTCCCCATATCATCCCTCTGGGCCATTCCAGTGCACCAGCCCCGAGCATCCCGTATCATGCACCGAACCTGGACTGGCGATTTGTTTCACATATGATAATATACATGTTTCAATGCCATTCTCCCAAACCATCCCACCCTCGCCCTCTCCCACAGAGTCCAAAAGACTGTTCTATACATCTGTGTCTCTTTTACTGTCTTGATGGTTATCGTTACCATCTTTCTAAATTCCATATATATGCGTTAGTGTACTGTATTGGTGGTTTACTTTCTGGCTTACTTCACTCTGTATAATAGGCTCCAGTTTCATCCACCTCATTAGAACTGATTCAAATGTATTCTATTTAATGGCTAAGTAATACTCCATTGTGTATGTGGACCACAGCTTTCTTATCCATTCATCTGCAGATGGACATCTAGGTTGTTTCCATGTCCTGGCTATTATAAACAGTGCTGTGAAGAACATTGGGGTACATGTGTGTCTCTCAATTCTGGTACCCTCGGTGTGTATGCCCAGGAGTGGGATTTCTGGGTCATATGGCAGTTCTATTTCCAGTTTTTTAAGGAATCTCCACGCTGTTCTCCATAGTGGCTGTACTAGTTTGCATTCCCACCAACAGTGTAAGAGGGTTCCCTTTTCTCCACACCCTCTCCAGCATTTATTGCTTGTAGACTTTTGAATAGCAGCCATTCTGACTGGCGTGAAATGGTACCTCATTGTGGTTTTGATTTGCATTTCTCTGATTATAAGGGATGTTGAGCATCTTTTTATGTGTTTGTTAGCCATCTGTATGTCCTCTTTGGAGAAATGTCTGTTTAGTTCTTTGGCCCAATTTTTGATTGGGTCGTTTATTTTTCTGGAATTGAGCTGTAGAAGTTGCTTGCATATTTTGGAGATTAATTCTTTGTCAGTTGCTTCATTTGCTATTATTTTCTCCCATTCTGAAGGCTATCTTTTCACCTTACTTATAGTTTCCTTTGTTGTGCAGAAGCTTTTAGTTTTAATTAGGTCCCGTTTATTTTTGCTTTTATTTCCAATATTCTGGAAACATTTGTCTACGTTCTCCTCTAGAAGTTTTATAGTTTCTGGTCTTACATTTAGATCTTTAATCCATTTTGAGTTTATTTTTGTGTAGAGTGTTAGAAAGAGCTCTAGTTTCATTCTTTTACAAGTGGTTGACCAGTTTTCCCAGCACCACTTGTTAAAGAGATTGTCTTTTCTCCACTGAATATTCTTGCCACCTTTGTCAAATGTAAGGTGTCCCTAGGATTTATCTCTGGGCTTTCTAATTTGTTCCATTGATCTATATTTCTGTCTTTGTGCCAGTACCATACTGTCTTGATGACTGTGGCTTTGTAGTACAGCCTGAAGTCTGACAGGTTGATTCCTCCAGTTCCATTCTTCTTTCTCAAGATTGCTTTGGCTATTCAAGGTTTTTTGTATTTCCATACAAATTGTGAAATTATTTGTTCTAGGTCTGAAAAATACCATTGGTAGCTTCATAGGGATTGCACTGAATCTATAGATTGCTTTAGGTAGTATACTCATTTTCACTATATTGATTCTTCCAATCCAGGAACATGGTATATTTCTCCATCTATTAGTGTCCTCTCTGATTTCTTTCCCCAGTGTTTTATAGTTTTCTATATATAGGTCTTTTGTTTCTTTAGGTAGATACTCCTAAGTATTTTATTCTTTTCGTTGCAATGATGAATGGAATTGTTTCCTTAATTTCTCTATTTCTCATTATTCAGTTCAGTTCCGTCACTCAGTCATGTCCGACTCTTCGCGACCCCATGAATCACAGCATGCCAGGCCTCCCTGTCCATCACCAACTCCCAGAGTTCACTCAAACTCAGGTCCATCGAGTTGGTGATGCCATCCATCCATCCATCTCATTCTGTCATCCCTGTCTCCTCCCGCCCCCAATCCCTCCCAGCATCAGAGTCTTTTCCAGTGAGTCAACTCAACTCATGAGGTGGCCAGAGTATTGCAGTTTCAGCTTTAGCATCAGTCCTTCAAATGAACACCCAGGATTGATCTCCTCTAGAATGGACTGGTTGGATCTCCTTGCAGTCCAAGGGACTCTCAAGAGTCTTCTCCATCACCACAGTTCAAAAGCATTAATTCTTCGATGATCAGCTTTCTTCACAGTCCAACTCTCATATCCATACATGAACACGGGAAAAACCATAGCCTTGACTAGATGGACCTTCGTTGGCAAAGTAATGTCTCTGCTTTTTAATATGCTATCTAGGTTGGTCATAACTTTCCTTCCAAGTCTTTTAATTTCCTGGCTGCAATCAGCTTCTGCAGTGATTTTGGAGTACAAAAAAATAAAGTATGACAGTGTATAGGAATGCAAGGGATTTCAGTGTGTCAATTTTATATCCTACAACTTTACTATATTCATTGATTAGCTCTTGTAATTTTCTGGTGGAGTCTTTAGGGTTTTCTATGTAGAGGATCATGTCATCTGCAGTGACAGTTTTACTTCTTCTTTTCCAATTTGGATTCTTTTTATTTCTTTTTCTGCTCTGATTGCTGTGGCCAAAGCTTCCAAAACTATGTTGAATAGTAGTGGTGAGAGTAGGCACCCTTATCTTGTTCCTGACTTTAGGAGAAATGAAAGCAGGAATAGAAGGAATATACCTCAACATAATAAAAGCTATATATGGCAAACCCATAGCAAACAAACCCACATCATTTCTCAATGATGAAAAACTGAAGAGTAACTTGAAATAGAAAAAATTTTTTAAAGGAGATGCCTTCTTAGCAAGTCAAAAATGTCCTGTTCATCTCCTCACAATAGTGTTCCACAGTAAACTTTTTCTTAGACCCCCAACTGTCAGATTCCTGGCTAATTATGTTTAGATTAAATTTCATCTATAATTTAGGAGTAAAATTGAAAACCTGAAGATTTACCATTATATCTTATAGAGTTGCATATAGTGGCAGAATGTTCAATTAGATTTAATCCACGTTAATTAAGCTTTCCATTTTAACAAAGCTCTTTATTAACATACTTTAATCAGGAAAAATCAACATTAAATCTGCATTGCTATTAAGACAGCTCAGCAAGACATTCATCTTTGTTGCTCTACCAATGTGCTCAACTGGCATTATAGAAAAAGAGAATAAAAATCCATCAAATTAGAAATACAGGCAAGAATAACACTGCCCAGTCCACTACAGAAAATAGTCTATTTCTATTATTACCTCCAGGTATGTTTGCAATTGTCTTTACATTTCAGCTTTCCATTTCATTTTATCTATTCACTCAAGATATTCAGGGGAACTCAACTGGCTCAGTTTCCAAGGGAATTTCTAGATACCATTGTGCCAAGTAGTTCACTCCTGGTTTAAGGAATCATCTCCCAAATGATCCACGTCCGGCTGGAATCCCACCACGTGAGAGAGATGCCTGCCTTTAGCCAGAAGGAACCTCAGCTGCTGAATGAACTCTTCCACCATTAATTCAATAATGGCCTTGCCTGAGAAGAGCTGGAAGCCTGGCAGAAACTGGAAACAGATTTCCAAAACAGTAAATTCAGTTTTTCTGGATGACAGAAAAGGCAGTGGATGATGACCTGCCATGGTGCAACGGAGGGAGAGTGTTCAGATCCAAAATGTGGTTCCCTGTGGTGCTTCATCAGCAAAGGTGACTTTTCACTGGAAATTGAACACTACCAGAAGGCTTCGGTGATAGATACTATTTTCCTTTAACCAGTGAACTAAAGTGGTTGTTTGCTCATCTGGCCACTTCCCAGCATCCACCTTCCCCTCAGCATCAAATTTCCACCCTAACATCACCATCATGGCTTTTTGTTTTTTAAATTACAGGCCAACAACTATGGTAGATGTTTAGCAAATACTTCTTTTTTCCCCAAACTTTAGACTTTTCATTTTGTATTGGGGTATGGCCGATTAACAATGTTTTGGTAGTTTCAGGTGAACAATGAAGGGACTCAGCCATACATATATATGTATCTATTCTCCCCCAAAACTCGCTCCCATCCAGACTGGCAGATAACATTCAGTAGAGTTCCATGTGCTGTACAATAGGCCCTTGCTGGTTATCCATCTTAAACACAGCAGTGTGGCAAACGCTCCTGCTGCTGCTGCTGCTAAGTCGCTTCAGTCATGTCTGACTCTGTGTGACCCCATAGACGGAAGCCCACCAGGCTCCCCTGTCCCTGGGATTCTCCAGGAAAGAACACTGGAGTGGGTTGCCATTTCCTTCTCCAATGTGTGAAAGTGAAAAGTGAAAGTGAAGTCGCTCAGTTGTGTCTGACCCTTAGCGACCCCACGGACTGCAGCCTACCAGGCTCCTCCATCCATGGGATTTTCCAGGCAAGAGTACTGGAGTGGCTTGCCATTGCCTTCTCCGGGCAAACGCTCCTAGTCCTGTACAAAAATCCCAAGGAGTTACTCGTTTCGGTCTCCAGGTACTAGCAACTTTGCCCTTTTCACTGTCCTATGCAACCTCCCACATATAGTACATCTGGGGCAGTATGTATTCCAGGGACAACATATTCCATGTGAACCTTGGGAATCAGACATGACATTTCTGAGCAGCCCTAAACAGAGCCAAAGTAAAGGAATCATCTGTCTGCTTAATATTAACAGTTGCTAATTACATACTATGTGCCTCTGAGTACCGCCTGGCAAAAACCCCAGTGTGATGCAGTCTCTTACCTGTGCTATTATCATTATTTGGGTACAGACCACATTCCAAACAATCAAGACAGAGACTGCCTAGTTACTCCAGTAACCAGGCTTTCCCATTCTTGGCACACAGTTAGAACCAATTTCCCATTATGGTCAATAAAATGTGGTACAGGCAATGCATGACACTTCCAGGATTAGCCCTTAAAGCTATCCAGGGAGATGATGACAAAAGTCTAATCATAGTAGAAGCTATCAATCTACCTCTCTCAGAATTTCATAGTTCAAGGTCATAAAATAAAACATAGTTGAATAACGTAACTAAGATGCTACACAAAGGTTTATCTGTATACACACAAACTACACATCCTTTTAAGATGTTTCCCCTCAGAAAATAAAAGTAGTGAGTACGTACAGATACCAGAAAAGATTTTCACTCTCATTACCTTACAGCACATATTATACATCTTTCAGTTCAGTTCAGTCGCTCAGTCGTGTCCGACTCTTTGTGACCCCATGAATCACAGCACGCCAGGCCTCCCTGTCCATCACCAACTCCCGGAGTTCACTCAAACTCATGTCCATCGAGCCGGTGATGCCATCCAGCCATCTCATTCTCTGTCGTCCCCTTCTCCTCCCGCCCCCAATCCTTCCCAGCATCAGAGTCTTTTCCAGTGAGTCAACTCGTTGCATGAATTAACCATAAAAACAAGAAGTCATCCATTAAGCACTTCTTCACTTAATCACTTCAAAATTTTTAAATATTCCTCTAACTTAGATCAAAAAGAGGGAGTTAAACTGAAATTTAAGAACTATAGAAAAGAACTGAAAATGAAAACAGTATATAGCGGTATCCATGGGCTGTATTCAAACTGATACTCATAGGAAAATATAAAGTCTTTAGTGATTTTACCAGTAAACAGAAAATACTGAAAACAAGTTAACTAAACATCGAAGGAGCGAGTAAAAATACCAAAGTGATTGAAAAAGAGGCAAGAAGAAAAAATCAATGAATTTAAAGTGGAAAAAATAGCAGACCTCAATAACGCTTAAGAACTGTTTCATTAAAAAGGTCAATAAATTACACAATCCATGATGAGCTTCACCAAGAAGGAAACATATATATTTCATATTACAAGTTAATGAAGAAATAACCACAAATATAAACATTTTATTAAGTAAAGGAATATAATGTCCAACTATTTGCCCAAAAGAGGGAGATCGATAAAATTTATGATTTCAACAAAATGTAAACTGGTCCACAGAAGAGTCTAAAATTAATTAAATAGAACAATGCCATAAAAGAGATGAGAAATGAACATTTTCAGTAATAAAGGATTTCCCAGCCTCCCCAAACACAAATTATCAGCCCACATTATTTTCAGGAAAATTCTATCAGAAACATTTATAAAAGAGGTATTGCCTCTATATTTAAACCAGTCTAGAGCATAAAATTCAAAAAGCTTTGAATTAAATCACATAGTCAGAAAAACCTACTGTATCTCACTTATGAGTTAAAAAGTATTTAATGAGTTTAAAGTGTTTAGAACAATGTCTAGCATTTCAGTTCAGTTCAGTCGTTCAGTTGCTCAGTCGTGTCCGACTTTATCAGCACTTAAATCATTACCATTTTATTATTATCATTAATATTGATGCAAAAATTTTAAACATTAGTACAGTTCTTAAAAATGAACTGATCTATTAATTTTACAAAAACAAAACCTTAATTTTTAAAACAATTAAAATTTGAAAATGCAAAAAAAAAAGTAAATATAAATTTAAGGATTTCAGAAATAATTCAACTTTATGGACTCAATATAATTAATGCTAATAAATGAAAGAAAAAAATAATTATCTCAAAAGGTACCCAGAGAGGGTGTTTAGTAAAATGTTACAACAGTTCATAATTTTTTGGCCTTTTAAATCAGATGACAACTTTATGTGTGTATATATATACAAAACACACACATATATATATACCATATATACACATATATATAAGCAAGATTGACTTAATAACATGTAACAGCTGTTCATGATCTTTTGACCTTCCAGTAAATCAGGAACAGAACTAAGTTTCCTTTACATGGTAATGTGTATATATGTATCTATACATATACACATGTAAGATAGATTAGAAGCTATCAGACAATATATTAAGCAGATAAGGAAAACATTAATATAGTACTGTCTGCTGCTTCTCTCTGACTTTAATGAGGACCTTTAATCTCAAGAGTCTAGCCAGTATCATAAGACAAGAAAAAGGGATAGCCAAGCTACTCTAAATACTGGAATGAGAGAGACAAAACTCATTATTATCAAGTTACAAAATAGTATACTTAAAATCAAGGAGGATCATCTTAAAAAAACAAAAACAAAAAAATTTAAATGCCTAGTGCCTGTGGACTAAGTCACTTCAGTCATGTCCAACTCTTTGCAGCCCTGTAGACTGTAGTCCACCAGGCTCCTCGGCCCATAGGGATTCTCCAGGCAAGAATACGGGAGTGGGGTTGCCATTCCCTCCTCCAGGGGATCTTCCCAACCCAGGGATCAAACCCAGGTCTCCTACATTGCAGGCAGGAGAGTAAGCCTGGCTGCATCTGAGTAAGCCACCAGAGAAGCAAATACATGTACATGATACATAATCAACAAACGTTATCTAAAAAAAAAAAAAAAAAAACTATTCCACATAACTCACATAGCCTAAAAGTCTAATACAAAAATCAGACCAAAGGCATCAAAAGAAAACTACAAATCATTCTTTCTCATGAATATAGATACAAATATTAATATACTATCAAATCCAGGAACATATGAAAAGAACTATATCGCACATGACTAAGTTGGATTTATCCCAGGCATGCAATCTTGCTATAATGTCCAAAATCAACTAGTATAATATCTCACATCAATAGAATAGGATAAAACTACATGATCATCTTGATAGATAAAGAAAAGCACTTGAAAAAAGTTAATACTCTTTCATGATAGAAAACACTCAAACTAGAAATGGAAGAGAACTTCCTCAACCTGATAAAGGCATGTTAGGAACAGAAGGAAATTTCTTCAACCTAATTTCTTCAGCATCTAAGAAAATCTACAACTAACATCACACTTCATAGTGAAAGATTGAAAGCTTTCCTCCTTAAGATCAGAAACAAGACTATCTGTTCCTATCACTTCTAGTAAACATTGTACTGGAAGTTCTATTCAGAGCAATTAGTCAAGAAAATAAAAGGCATTCAGATAAGACAGAAATAAAACTATCTGTAGATGATTTGATCTTTTAAGGAAAAATTTAAGAAAGTCTTTAAAAAATTATTAGAATAAAATAAATCAGCAAAGCTGCAGGATACAAGATTAATATGCAAAGATCAATTTGAATTTCTATAAAGTAGCAATGAATAGACATGAAATTAGTAATTACATTTACAGTGGCATCAAAAAGAATATTTAACAACCATTTTTTAAAAATATTGTTCAGATGGCAATACCCTCCACACTGATCTACAGATTCAATGCAATCCCTTTCAAAGTCCAGCTGATATTTTTGCAGAAATTGAAAAGCTGGTCGTAATACTCATATGGAAATTCAAGAGAACTGAAATAGCCAAAACAATCTTGAAAAGGAAGAAACAAAGTTGCAGGAGTCACATTTATCAATTTCAAAACTTAACACAAAGCCAAATAATCAAAACAGTCCTGGCATAAGAACAGACATATACATCAATGGAATAGAATTTGAGACTCCAGAAATAAACCGTCATATTTATGTGCAATTGATCTTCAACAAGGTTACCAAGAAAATTCATTGGTCTCCAATAAATGGTGCAGGGACAACTGGCTATCCACATACAAAACATCAAGTTGGACCACTACCTCACACCACATAGAAAACGGACTCAAAATCTATCGAAGATCTAAATGTAAATATTAAGCCTATAAAACTCTTTAAAGAAATCATATGCAGTAAATCTTCAGACTCAGGATTAGGCAATGGTTTCTTCAAAAAGAAGTACAAGCAACAAAAGAAAAACTGAACATCAAATTTAACAACATTTTTGCCTCCAAGTATATCATGAAGAAGATGATGGAATCTACAGAATGGGGGGGGGGGATCTATAAATCATATGTAATAAAGGACTTGTACCTATAAAATAATTAATACAAAATCATAAAGACAAACAACCCAGTTAGAAATGGACAAATGCTCTGAACAGACCATTTTCCAAAGAGGATATATAGCAGCCAATAAGTGCCTGAAAAGATACTCAACATTATCTGCCATCAGGAAAATCTAAATGAAAACCACAGCACAGAGAACATACTGTATAGCAAAGGGACCAATACTCAACAATTCTCAGTGGCTACCTAAATGAGAAGGAAATCCAAAAAAGAGGGGATACATGTATACATAGAGCTGATTCACTTTGTATACACCAGAAACATAACATTGTAAAGTAACTGTACTTCAGTTAATAAAAAGTCACAGTGCAGTATCACTTCACATCTACTAAGATGATTATATCAAAAAGAAAGATAATAACAAGAATATGGAGAAATTGGAACTCTCATACATTACTGGTAGAAAGGTAAAATGGTACAGGCACTTTGAAAGACAGTCTGACAATTCTACAAAACAGTTAAACATAGTGACTACTTGATTCAGCATGTCTATTCTCTAGTTAAATACCAAGGGAATAAAAATATGTGTTCACACAAAAATTTGAACAGGAAAGCTCATAGCAGCATTATTCATAATAGCTAACAAGAGGAAACAACTCTAATGCCCCATCAATTGATGAATGGATAAATAAAAGGTGTATCCAAACAATGCAATATTATTCTGCAATAAAATGAAATGAACTACTGGCCCACACTACCAACATGAAAGAACTTTGAAAACATTCTAAATAAAAGAAGCCAGCTACAAAGGACCACAAATTGTATGATGCCATTTATATAAAATGTCCAAATAGGCAAATCCATAGAGACAGAAGGCTATTGCCAAAGGCTGGGGGAATGATGAGGAGATGGTGGAGTGACAGCTAAGAGGTGTGAGATTTCTATGGGGGGTAATGAAAACCAGATCTTTACTACCTAAAGCCAAGTGCATTACAGATTCAGAGTTAATCCTTTATAGTAATACTTCCCCTTGATTAGACTAAACAAACATGGAGGAAGGCACCATAGAATTAAGAAGTGGAGGGGAATGTTTCATATTTCCTCATTTATTTTGAGTCAAGACCTGAGGTTTTCCTATTACAGTGAAAATGGTCATATGATTTCCATTCAATGATCCTCAGGTTCTATTAGAAACCTGCCAGGAAAGTAAGAAAAGGTAGCCTCAGATGACTCTACATGACAACACCAAAAGGGTTTTCAAAACCTTTAAGATATGGATTTTTTTAGATTCCAAAAGAGAAACCCATAAAATAGTGTTTCAAGACTTAGGAATAGACAAGGAAAGGAAATACATATTTTAAGAGCTGTGCACTTAACATACACAATATTTTTTCATGAATTACCGCCACACTGCAAAGTAGATGATTATCCCCATCTACAGACAAGGAAATTGAGGTTCCAAGACATTCCATGGCAGGTATGGCAAAGCTAGAAGTCAGACTCCAGGCTCCATGACATCTGACTCTGGAATTCTCCTATATCGGCTGCCATTCCACTCACTTCTCACCTGCTTTGGGAACCTCTCTGCTTCCACTGAGAAGCATTTGAAAACACCGTACATTCTATTTCTGGACATTTATATGGCCCTCAAGCGGAGGAGGCCCTCACACCCAACCCCTAAGCCAGTGAGGCAAGGACATGACCTTCCCATGTCTGTGAAGCTGAGATTGGCTTGACATCTCCACCCTTGGGCAATAAGAATCTGCACTCTCTCCCAACCTACAGAACACAGTGACTCTAACCCATACCTGCTCACCAACACATACGCCAACTTGCTTTCTCCAGGCTGACCCAGAAACAGCCAGCTCACTGTACTGCTGGCAGCATCCTCACTGAAGGCTCAGGGTCCATCAATCCCTCTGAGGCTAAGGACAAATTTAACCACTGAAGAGAAACAGAACAGTTGATCCTCACCTCTGCTGGAAATGTGCATGAAAAGACCCTCAGCTCCAGCCAAACTGGTCTATTCTCTGCTCTTTTCTCTTCACACACACACACACAAAAAAAGAATTCTGTTTCCTTAATTTCTCCCCTGTGAGACTGCCCACACTGTTCTCCCTACTTCGGTACCCTTCCCTTTCCCTTGCCTGCAAAACTCAACCGGTTTCAGGAGTCTGCCCTCTAGGTCGTCTTCCTTAACCGCCAACTTAAAATACCAAATTCACTGAACCTAACACCTTTCCATCATTTTTGGCCTCAGTGGGCCTATCCAGGTTGACACATCAAAAAGTAGCACAAGGAAGGTTTACTGAACTCTGGTTCCCCAGTATAGACTCTGACATGAGAATGTAAGAGCTAGTGATTAAAGAAGTGCTTCCAGGAGAGGGAGGGAGTAAAACAGGAAGTCACAGCCTCAGCCTGTTTCCTGGTCGCTCTGGGGAATGAATGAAGCCTCAGAGCCTGACTGGTCTCCCGGCATCCAAGGCCAAGGGACTAGGCTTCCATACTCTACGCTCATCAGTCAATCATTGACTTCAGGCTGCCTGGGGAGGAAGTAAACTCCCAGACACTTCCACTCTGAGTACAGTAGGATGAAGAGGCTATAGAAGCTGATGTCCTGTGCTCTGAGGCAAGTTGTTAGATGCTAACCTTTGGAAACAGAGTCCATCGAAGGCAGGTGAAGGGCACACCGAACCTACACAAGAGATCTGAGGGGGTCAGGGAGGGTGGCACCGTGTCTGCTGCGAGGTCAAGGCAGGGCCAGCTTCAGGGGCATGTGACCAGTATATCTGCACAGGATTCTGCCCTCAGAAGGGCCCCACGCTTCTGGTTTCTGCCCTCAGAAGGGCCCACGCTTCTGGTTTAATAGTCTGCAGTCACCGTCTTGAAATTCTTAGTAATTTTACCTTTGACTGCATTTCCTAAGTGAGGTCTGGTGGGACAGTGGAGCACACACTGGGCAGGCTCTGTTCATGTGCAGCCCTGCCTCCCAACACCTGCCACCTCCCTGGGACCAGTTCTCAGCCACTGGCTTGGCTGCTCCCTGGTGCCCAGGGCCCACCTGCCCTTCCCACACCCCCTGCCCAGTAACTCTTGCCACCCTCTGCCTGGGCCGTGACTGTTACATGGGCTTGGGGATTCGTGTTCCCACTGTCCAGTAGGGGAGGAGGGGGCACAGAATCAGTTTGTGGGAGCCACATAATTTTGAAATTAGCTATACACTGCCTTTTAACTCCAATGGAATACTTTTCTATTAATAGCTTTTTTTTATTCCTTAGTTTTTTGTGTGGTCATGCCCTGCTTCCCACACCAAACTCTTAGATATTGTGTCTTTCATTTCCCCACAAAAAGTCGCATAGCACCTAGAACACAGTAGGTGCTTCGTAAGTATTTTCAGAGGATTAATATAAAGCAGGTATTACATTAAAACTGGCAGGGAGGTTCCAATCCAAGATGGTGACTTAAGAAGATCCTGAGCACACCTCACCCAATGGACACACTGAGTCTACAGCTACCAATGGAACAATTACCTCTAGAGAAAACCTATAGACTGGCTAAGGATGTGGGCAAATGAGAATAAAAAATCAATAAAACTACATTGAAGCAGATAGGAGAGGGTGGGCCATAATCTCACCGTAGACCCCAACCTCATTCAGAGATCCACAGTCAGGAGGAATTCAAAACCTAGAATTTCTGTTTAAGGGGCAAAGAGTTTGAACTCCACAGCAAGGACCCCAGTTCTTAAGACCTCCACCTAAGAGACAAGCCCCCCACAATGTCTAGCTTTGAAAACCAAAGGGATTCCTGTTCCCAGGACCCTCAAGGCTATAATGATATGAGAAAGAGCTCACCCACCCACCTGGCTGGGGTGGGGGTGGGGGGCGGCCAGGTCAGAGGCAGCTCATTTGCTTACAGTAAAGCATTGGCTTGAGGGGAAGGCATCTAATCTAACAGACATATTCAGGGGCCTGCCGTTAACACTCTCCAGGAGGAAGACAGGCAGCCACACCATCTTGGAGTTCTCAGTCTGTGAACTCCAGGTGAGTTAGTATAAAGAGAAATTTTGCACTATCCAGTGCCCTGGGTTTGTTTGTTTGCTTGTTTTTTACAGCTGTCACCCAAGGGACACCTTTCATTGCCTAACCCTGGAGCCAAGCTCCTGGATCCCATGGAACTGTAACAGTCGAAGAGAGAGTCCTTGGCAGGTTACCACTTCCAGGGTACTGCATATACAGCAGACTGAAACACACTCCCAGTCTTTTTGAGAAAGAGGCCTACTTGCCTGTCCAGGGGCTCTGGTCTGGGGAGCAAGCTTCCGGTTTGGCACACTTACGGGGGCCAGGAGAGGGGGCTCTCAGGGAACGGAGGCTTGTGGACACGCTCTTTGTCCCCTCTCCTTCTGCTTCACTCCAGCTTCCCAGTATATCCCAGAGAGGCCCTTATACCTTATCTTAGATTATCAGTTAACTTCAAATTCCCTAACAGAGGGACCTTTCAAAATGAAAATCGTTATACAGATTCCCATTATCTATAGGGTCTTTAGTCCAAGTTTTGTGACATGGCATCAAGGCTTTGAAAGGATCTGACTTTCTGCTTGCCTCTGTAACACTACCCATTGCTGACTACCCCAAACATCTCGCCCCTTCCCCACACACACTTACCTGCAAACCGCTTACCTGTACCATCCTCAAATCATGATAACTTCTTTCTGGAAGGCTTTTCTTCCTATTCCGTACTCCCTCCTATACAGCCTGCCAAATATCTACTCATTTGATTTCCTTATCAACCATCATCCTTTCTTGGCTTAAGACAAAGCTTAGTAGAATTGACAGCAAGTACTTTCATCCCCGAAACACAAGTTTCCAGCCCTGTGTCTAAACTTCTTCAGACATTCATTTGTACCTTCCCTACTAACTTCTGTGATATGATCCTTAGAATAACAATTCTATACTATTCATCTTAATATTCCCAGTGTCAATCACAGTTCCTATAAAATAAACACAATGAAGGCCTATTGGAGGTTGCTGGTAAATATAACCACTTAACTTGGTGACCTAAATCTGATGGATAGAATGTGATTTCATATGAGCCAAGTCTATCAGGAGATACAAAATAGGTGAGAAAGACACTCACAAGCGGTCCTTGGAGGGCAAACAAGAAAGCCACTTCACCCGAAGTAAATTCTTAATGCAAAGTTAAGTCCACGAATGTGTTCAACAGCCACAAGGTTTCATCCAGCCAAACATTTTCCTGGAGTTGCACTCTTTACATTTTGTATAGTGCATGAATTCCAGGTAGATCTTGAGAAGTAGACTGCGCTTTCTTACCTATGTTCCAGTTCTCGAATGGACAAGATCACTCCTGACGTGGATGGCTTCTGCTTCACAGTGGCCAAAAAGGTGAACTCACTCTTATTCCGGAACAGCTGGATTAATTTCTCACTCACATGAGGGGCTGCGTGGATCTCTCTTTCTGCATCTAAGGGGTAAAGGAGGAGGAGAAAGGGAAGGTAAGAAGAAATACAGATGGGAAAAAAGGAGAGGGAATACGAGAAGGAAAAGGAGGAAAGATACAGTTAAAAATGCCTTGTCCGGAGGATCCAGGGTACCTTTCCCCTTTGCCCTTCTTGTCAATAGTTTCCATTTTCAGGTGCCGCCCCCTACTCCACATGGCTGCCTGCACTCAAGGCAAAGCCTGGAAATGCTGTCCCGGCCATCATGCCCACTTGTCACTTTGACAAGACCACAATTGGCCAGTCGGTGATTTTTCTGACAGCGATTTTGATGGGACGTGGAGCAATCTGGCCTGCTGCAAACAGATTAGGTTGCTGAAAATAGGGTGAGAGGCAGTCAGATAAATGGGGTCCAAAATTCAGAAAATCCTGAGTCTAATAGGACCCAGTGCCACTCATCAGGCTCTCATTTCCCTTTTCCTGTGGCCTCAGCTTGTATCTCTCCACACACATCTAGGGAAATACGTCCTCACTTTGTGACCAGGAGAGATTTACTAGAGCTAATAATGCCAGACAACTGTGCTTTTGCTAAAAGAATAAATACAAGGCATGCTCAGGATCCATCAGCGTGCCTGGAATTTCTGTGCACATCCAGTAGATGACTGTCCTCATGAAATATTTATTAAAGTTGAGGCCAATTCAGCAGGTCTAGAGGTGTGTGAATTCAGCGAATCCTGCTCCTAGACAGGAATCTTTCTTTCTGCAACATCCACATAATGAGAGAGATCCCTCATGGTTTCATACTCAGACTCCACTTGTCATGATAAAACTGGGCATCACACCACTATTTTACGCTATACTTTCTGGCACCAGAAAGTAGCAAGGGACTGGAATTAGAGAAAAGTATTCAGAGGATTTGGGCTTCCCTGGTGGCTCAGAGGTTAAAGCATCTGCCTCCAATGCGGGAGACCCGGGTTCGATCCCTGGGTCGGGAAGATCCCCTGGAGAAGGAAACGGTAACCCACTCCAGTATTCTTGCCTGGAGAATCCCATGGACAGAGAAGCCTGGTAGGCTACAGTCCACGGGGTCGCAAAGAGTCGGACACGACTGAGCGACAGAACGGATTCAGAGGATTGGTGGCCTTCTCTCATGATCTGCCAATGTCTTCTGCAAGCAATAGGGTGATACATATGGTAACTCTTGGTTATTTCTCTAGGACTGCCTGAGGAACCCTTGAAAAACATATTATAGAACTGCATGATTTACAATAGCCAAGATACAGGAAATAACCTAAGTGTCCATCAACATACGAATTGGTAAAGAAGCTGTGGTATACATATAACGGAATCCTACTCAGCCATCAAAATAGATGATTTACTGCCATTTCCCGAAATATGAATGGACCTGGGCATTATGCTAAGTAAAATAACCCAGACTGAGAAAAGACAAATACTGTACAATATCACATATGTGGAATCTAAAAAATCCAATAATCTAGTGAACATAACAAAAAAAGCAGCAGACTCACAGATGGAGAATCAACTAGTGGTCACCAGAGGAGAGAGGGGAGGGGGAGCGACTATACGCGGTGGGGGAGGGGAGGTATAAACTGTGCGGTGTAATATAGGCTCGAGAACGTACTGCGCAACACGAGAATATACCCACGACTCTGTGGTAACTGTAAATGGAAAGCAACCTTTAAAAACTGCATAAAGAGTTTTTAAAAAGAAAAGAAAAACATAGAACTACAAAGGCCATGTCGCCCAAGCAATATCACAGACTGGTATTAGGACCTTGAACCACCTCATTCTTAAGAGTGAACTTTTAAACAAAAAGAAACCCTCAAATTCTTGACCTCAGGGCTCAGTCTTCTCAACTGCAAAATGAGGGGGATGGACTAGGTGATTCCTCATGGTGCCCCCCAGCTACAACGCCTACAATCCTACGTATTGCCATTTCAAGTTTGCAGCACAGAAAAGAACACAGTCTTCCAGATGTAGGAGTCTAAGCTACAGATGGTGGGAAGTGAGAAATTAATTATTTCCTGCAATGTCAGTAAATAAAGCATGCACAGTCAACAGCAATTGCAGCCACCACAGAAGGTGAGCTGGTGAGCCCTTCGGAAGGTGAACTGGAAGCGGGTGAGGGAACTCAGGAAGGGAAGAATCTCTTCTATTAATAGCAGCCATCAGACTACAGCCACTCCCCACAGTTTCCCGTGAGGAAACTCAAGATGTGAAAACAGGATACTGGCCCGCAGATACGTGAGGTGTGTAGGAATGATTTCAGGGAGCCCAGACATTTGCATTTTTCCATACACAGAAAAGCACTAAATTCCTTAACTTGGGTTACCTGGTTTTCTTTAATTTAAAATAATCTTTTGACTTCAAACTACCTACCTTTTGTGGCAAAATTTCTACATAACCTGGCCCCTCTCCTCGCCTCCTTGGAGTTCTCTCAGGGTTAATTGAGGTGCTGCCTCCCAGGCTTAAGTCCTAAAAATTTCCAGTGAATAAAACATAATGAGTTTGAGTAAGCTCCGGGAGCTTGTGATGGACAGGGAAGCCTGGTGTACCGCAGTCCACGGGGTCGCAAAGAGTCAGACACAACTGAGCGACTGAACTCAACTCAACTTTTAGGTTGTGACTAATCTTTTTACGTCCACAGAAGTAAGGTTGGTCCTCTACTAAGGAATGACCCAACCCAAGAACACTCTACCCACAGAAAACCTACCTGAGTGTCATTTGCTTTCCTGCCTAAAGAAAGGCCTTCCCTACTTTACTACTAAGAGGTATGCTGTCAGGCCTCTGCCAAGGGCTGACATGAGTCACTTGGGGAATGCTTCTATGCCCTTTACAAAATTCTAGCGAAAAACTATCCATTGTTGCTGTTATTCAGCTTCTAAGTTATGTCAGACTCTTTGTGACCCCATGGACGGCAGCACACCAGCCTTCCCTGTCCTTCACTATCTCCCAGAGTTTGCTCAAACTCACGTCCATTGCATCAGTGATGCCATCCAACCATCTCCTCCTCTGTCATCCCCTTTTCCTCCTGCCCTCAATCCTTCCCAGCAGCAGGGTCTTTTCCAATGAATCAGCTCTACGCATCAGGTGGCCAATCTACCAGAGCTTCAGCATCAGTCCTTCCAATGAACATTCAGGATCGATTTCCTTTAGGAGTGATGATTTGAAAGTATCATTTCTTCAGTGCTCAGCATTCTTTATGGTACAACTCTCACATCCATACATAACTAGTGGAAAAACCACAGCTTTGACTAGACGGACCTTTGTCAGCAAAGTGATGTCTCTGCTTTTTAATAACCGTCTAGGTTGGTCATAGCTTTCCTTCTAAGGAGTAAGAGTCTTTTAATTTCATGGCTGCAGTCACCATCTGCAGTGATTTTGGAGCCCAAGAAAATAAAATCTGTCACTGTTTCCACTTTTTCCTCATCTATTTGCCATGAAGTGATGGGACTTTCCATAAAGATATTCAAAACCTATTAAATGTATGGACAAATCACTCTGCAAACTAGAGACCATTAGCCAATGTTTGTTAATGTTATTTTTATTATTATTACTGCTGGGCAAAGAGCCTTGCAATCAGTTTCACTTAGAATTTAGTGCCAGGTAAAAAGTCTTGGTTGAGATTATCATCTAGATTTATATTTTTCCTTTTTGCTACTTCCTTCTTTACTCAGCAGTTAGGATTCAACTGATTGGTGGTGGCTGCCTAGAGAGCTCGCAGAGGATTCTGAAACCTAGGCCCAGCGAAAAGAGGACACTGATTAATCCGCAGGCCGACTGGGGGAATGATGAATATCAGACCAGTTATGGGTGTCCTCACCTCTCAAGTTTCCCTGAGGGATATGACCAATCTGACGGCCCATGACCCCAAAATTTTATATCTGCTACCCTAACCTCTCCTTTAAGTGACAGACTCATATATGCAACGCCCTCCTGACTGTCTCCATGTGCCATCGAATATCATTTCAAGTTGTATCCACGCCTGAGCTCCGTTTCTCTCCAACGACCCTCTACCATCTCCTAGAGTTCCCAGTCTTGGCTAATGGAACCACCCACTTCCTAAGGTCGAAAAACTAGAAATTGTCCTCGATTTTTTCTTTTTCTCCACCCTCCGTATTCAATCCAAGAACATATCATGAGGGCTCCGGCAGCTGGCATCTGTTTATTTCTTCCTGGCCCCACTCTTAAACTTTTGTTCAAACTGCCATCATCTCTCCAATAGCGTCCTCAAGGTCTCCACGCTGCCTTCCCTCCTCTGCCGCCCACACAGCAGCCCAAGTGCCCTTCTTAAAGCAGAAGTCAGGGTCACTTCCATCTGCTGCATAAAACCTTCCAGTGGCTTCCCATCGCTCCCAGGGTAAAATTAGGCTCCTCAGCATGGCCTGCATGGTCACACACAAATTAACTCTTGCCTACCTCTCCCTTCTCCAGCTCACTGCATATGCGACCTCCTGCTCACTCCCTCCAACAACACCCTCATTAATGCCTTATACGCCACTTTGGTGATTTCCCCACCTATCATGTACTGTGATCAACTGTTTCCTTATATCACTTATCATAACTTTGATCCATGTTTCTTACTTCCTTTCTTTCCTCCCTCAACCGTACGCATTATAACTGCAGACATACTTATTTATTCCTTATTGCATCCACAGTTCCTAGTGGCTGGCAGGAAACAGGCATTCAATCAAGATTATTGAATTAATTAACTAATGTATTTTCTATTATGTATCTGCGTAGTTGCTAAGTCTGGTCTGACTCCTTGCGACCCCATGGACTGTAGCCTGCCAGGCTCCCCTGTCCATGGGATTCTCCAGGTTAGAATACTGGAGAGGGTTGCCAATTTCTCCTCCAGGGGATCATCCTGACCCAGGATCGAACCCACATCTCCTGCATTGGCAGGCAGGTTCTTTATCAGTGAGCCACAAGTGAAGCCCCTAAATCTGAGTTTGTTTCTATTTTGCATGTGTATTCATTTGTATTGTTTTTAAATTGCATATAAGTGATATCATACAGTATCAAACAAGTCTCTTCTCCATTCTTGGCTGCCCTAAACCCAGTGCAATGGTGTGGCATGGAGGTGGTGGGAACAGAACCTTACTACATAGACAATGGGATCATTCATAGGAAAGCCAGGAATATTGCTTTCCTGTTATATTTATGGAAATATAAATTTCCATAAATTTTCCATTTATGTAATTTATATTGTTTACATTGTTACTTCAAGTAACCACAAATATTACAGTCAGAAAATAGCATGATACCTTTCGGACATCTAGGAGATAAATGAGTACTTCTTAAGTGACTATCAAATTAAAATGATTTCCAGTGCCAGTTCAGCCTATTCCTCTTTGTAGGACACTCCAGCTAATGCACTAATCCAGCCCAACCCTCCTAGAAAGCTGAATATGTCTTTTACTGGCTTTTCTCATTTATCATTGTAAATGATTGGCATGTTGAAGCAAAGAGATCCCATTAGCACTCAGAGTGAAATATAAAAAAAAAAACGAAAAACATCTACTTTGATAAATTGAGATTTTATGCACATTTTCATTTTCAAAGAAAAAGCTATTTCAAATAAATGTTTTCCATACTTCAGTCACTAAAAAATATAAGAAATCCTACTCCTTTAACAATAATAATTGGACCAGATTTCAAAGAACTAAAGACTAAGTTCTGCAGATAACTAAGCTGTGTGATCTTAGATAAGACACTTGACTTCTCGGATCCTCACACACCATATCTTAAAATTTAAACGATTGAACTCCATGGTCTCCAAGTTGTTTCCTAGTTCAACAGTTCTGTGAATCAGTTTCCCCTGATCCTAAGTCACATAGCAAGATGGTACTGTCACCAATTTCTGAAAACAGTGTATGTCACTTATTTTGCCGTAGACTGCTTTTGTTCCCCTAGAGTTAAAAGGGCAACTAATGAAAACCAGTTAATGAGAACCTATCATGAATATTATACTTCTATATGTATGGAACCGCTAGAATGTGGGTTTGCTGCATTATTTGAGAATATTCAGTTCTTCTAGAGAGAACAAGAAAAATAAGCGGGATTTATAAAATTCATGTGTGTGTGTGTGTGTGTGCGTGCGCGCGTTAGTCACTCAGTTGTGTCTGACTCTTTGTGACCCCATGGACTGTAGCCCTTTGGGCTCCTCTGTCCATGGGATTCTCCAGGCAAGAATACTGGAGTGGGTTGCCATGCCCTTCTCCAGGGGATCTTCCCAATCTGGGATAAACTCACAGACATGTTAAATATAGATAAAAATTTAGAAATCTTTGAAATGTGCTAAACATATACCCAATAAGTGGACGATAAGTATGTTGAACGTAGATAAAAAGGACTGAATAAGAGTATCACTTACAGATAGAAGCGGGTGCGAGGACCAAGTCATCATGTACAATAGCCCCCTTCAGATCGGCAGCTCTGTCTTCCCCAAATCTGACATCCATCTCTGACACCCACTCTTTTCCCATTCTGGTCCCACCTCTACTCTCTCTCTCAGAAATGTTAATAGAACCCACTGGTGCTCACCGAATTAACTGGGGAAACTACAGCTGTGGCCAGGCATATTTGCCCAAGACTCCCCATTAAGAGGAAGCCATTGGTGCCAGGCACCTCTTATCTGCTGACCCTCTTTTTAATAACCTCAGGTACTGTCCACGCAGCCACAGCATTAGCGAGGAGACCGAGAGAAAGACTGACTAGAGGACCAGTGCATAACCCAGGAACCCAGTGGGTTAGCCCTCCTTCCCCCCTCACCCTACCTGAACCCTAGCAACTGTCGGTTCCCTGCTTCCTTCTGGGTATTTTTAATTGATTTGATAAGCCACATGATTCAAGCACCTGAATTTGGCCTACCTGTGAGGCTTTCAATTTTGTGACTTCTGGGAGTATACTTGGGAGGCTACCATTGCACCAAGGTAATTTCCTACATAACCACCACTTAAAGTGAACATTTTACACTTTAAAAAAAACAGAGAGAAAAGACAATGTCATTCCAAATACTCAAGAGGTTTTGCCTGATTTAGTTAAGAAGTGCTAACTCAGCAGCAAGGGTTAAGTGCTTTTTCCTTCCTAGGATGAAATGGCTCTACTTAGTCAATTTGCAAGAAAGACTAAAAATGCTAATATGATGATCAACCATCAGTAAAACCATGCTAGATGAAAGGAAGGGGCTGAGGAGTGGAGCAGGAGAGAAATTAAACAGTGGTATTCACAAGCTCTTCTCTACCTAATCTAGAAGCAACTTCATTTCCCTTTTCCTGGACATATAGCATAAGAAAGGTGGTGATTTTCGTTGTCAGCAAACACATCTGTGTTTACTCTGTGCCAGGTACCAGCAAAAAGGTCAAAACACAATTTCTGCCGTCAAGGATAACTACATAAGCAAGACAGTTACTTGGTGAAAACCAAGGCACAAAAAGAGGAAGGGGGCCTGGGGATGACGTCACATAAGATGCATCTTTGAGGCTGAGTCAAAAAGATGAACAAGCATTTACTAGACAGGAGAAACAGAGAGAAGAGGGCATTCCTTGCAGATCGCTTTGAAGTTTTCATTACCCACGTATTTTCCATTATCCTAGTATTCTTCTTTCTTTGTAAGCCTCTCTTCCTAAAACTCTTAGCAGGAAAGCAACTATTCAATCTAATATTGGAGGGAACTCTCCCCTGATCAGCGAGTCAAGAGAGCAAAAACAGCAGAAATAGGACAAAACAAATGCACCAGGGCAGCCTTGACTGATGACTTCAGGTGACATCTTGGTAATCACAGCATGTGTACACTAAGAACTTCAATACATGGCAGAATCTTGTTATAGACATCCTTCTAGCCTGAGTCCCACATAAGCTTGTTGCCCTGAAAGGTAAAGCAACACTTGCTAAATTGAAATGACAGTCGGCTTTTCATTTCTAAGTAGAGAGGACACTTGCCATTTCAAAACTGCCAGCTCTCCAGAGGCAAAGTGCTGCTCTGTGGAGAGAGGTACATGTCCACTGTTAGGTCCTGGGGCCCTTCTCTGAGAACTTCAGATGCTACTGATCTAAGCACTTTCAAAGCAGCTGAAATCACAAGCAGAAAGTAGTAGGAACACCAAGAGCCTCCCACTTAGTATGTAAGGGATTCCTATCTCCACTAACAAGTTCACGAAAATATCCCATTAAATGTCCATTAGCTCCAGAAGCCAGCATAATAAAAAGCAAATATGTGTATGGCATATTATGGTACAAGGGCAGAGTTAACTACTTTACACATATTCTCTAATTACAATAATCTGAGGAATAGCCATTACTATTTTTCCTATTTTACATTTGAGAAAACTAAGTTTTACAGAATTTAAATGATTTTCTGAAAAGATATTGGGCTAGGAGTCCATGGTTCTGAGATTCCAGCCTGGCCGGCTGGTTCCAGATACCACACTCTTCACTGTGCTAGGTCTACCATTTGCCAGCACGTATGATCTCAGTGCTTGGTACACATGGGAAAGAGACGAATCATCATATACCCAGTGTCTGAGCCCGTATTCACTCAGGAAATATTTATGAACAATCTATTTGTACAACCCCTGAGCTAAATAACAGTCCCCCATTTTATAGGTAAGGAAACTGAGGCATAGAGAGTCAAACTCTGAGCACAAAGAATGGTTTGCCCTAAGTCACACAGCATGTGACTAGAGAAAAAAACTGAGTCCTCAGCAGAGTCGATCAGAACACTCCACGGCATTCTCCTGGCACCCCTGCTTATGTTCGCTTTCATTCTCTTTTCCAGTCTCCTACCCACCTCCTCCTGCACTCCAGCCACACAAGCTCCTGTCTCTTCTTCCCAGGGCCGTGTTCTTTCCCACCCTGGTACATTCCATCTGCAGTGACCTCCCTTCCTTCTTGCTTCTGTGAATACCAACTTAATTATTACTCCTCAGACCAGCTTTCCCTGACCATTCCAGACCAATTTGTATTCCCTATGTTGCCATCACTGGGCTGCTAATAAATATCAAGGCTTTATGTGAATAATCATTATATTGTGCCATCACTTCTTTAACAGCTATCATGCCCACTGCACTAAATTCCATAGAAAATGGTTTATCAATAGATACTCGCACTCAGCATGGTGCCTGGTTCGTGGTGAAACCTCAAAAGCTATTTGCTGTGCTACTAATGTATCTTATTCCAAAGTCTGGGACCCAACAGAAGAGGTTTACCAAAGACACTCAGTTTTAACCCCAACCTGCAGAGAAAAATTACACTAAAATAATAAGCTGCCTAACAGTGGAAACAGTGTCAGACTTTACTTTGGGGGGCTCCAAACTCACTGCGGATGCTGATTGCAGCCATGAAATTAAAAGACACTTACTCCTTGGAAGGAAAGTTATGACCAACCTAGATAGTATATTAAAAAGCAGAGACATTACTTTGCCAACAAAGGTCTGTCTAGTCAAGGCTATGGTTTTTCCAGTGGTCATGTATGGATGTGAGAGTTGGACTGTGAAGAAAGCTGATCACCGAAGAATTGATGCTTTTGAACTGTGGTGCTGGAGAAGACTCTTGAGAGTCGCTTGGACTGCAAGGAGTTCCAACCAGTCCATTCTAAAGGAGGTCGATCCTGGGTGTTCATTGGAAGGACTGACTCTAAAGCTGAAACTCCAATACTTTGGCCACCTCATGCGACGAGTTGACTCACTGGAAAGAGTCTGATGCTGGGAAGGATTGGGGGCAGGAGGAGACGGGGACGACAGAGAATGAGATGGCTGGATGGCATCACTGGCTCGATGGACATGAGTTTGAGTGAACTCCGGGAGTTGGTGATGGACAGGGAGGCCTGGTGTGCTGCGATTCATGGGGTCGCAAAGAGTCGGACACGACTGAGCGACTGAACTGAACTGAAGGAATAATAAAGCCAGCAAAGAACCCCTAGCTCCTCCATTCAGAGACTAAACGCAAAGAATCCTGTGACACATGGTGCTAATTTTTTAAAATTCCTATGTGACTCAAGAGATTCAGGTGCCCCCATGATTTTACTAATTAGATGAGCATGATGGGGGAACCGAGTGCCTCTTCTCAACATTTAAAAATACCAGTAAAGAAAATCAATGCATCCCCTGGTCACTAAGAAGTTAGCAAACCACTCCTCTTCAGGCTGTCTCCCTATGTGTGCTCAGTCCTGTCCAACCCTTTGCGACTTAATGAACTGTAGCCCACCAGGCTCCTCTGTCCATGGAATTCTCCAGTGAAGAATCCTGGAGTGGGTTGCCATTTCCTCCTCCAGGAGATCTTCCTGACCCAGAAATTGAACCCGCTTCTCTGTGTCTCCTGCATTGACAGGCAGATTCTTTACTACTAGATGCCGCCTAGGAAGCCCCATCTCCCTATATTAGCACCATAACCTACCAGGGATCAAGTCTCCCTCCATAATTCTCACACGTCCACTCCCATCTCAGTGGAATTCTCAAAACGGAGAGGTAGAAGCATGGATGCCAACTCTGTCTGAATCACAGGGCAGGAAAACGAAAAAGTCTGATAAAGATTATTTTTTAATAAAGGCTGCACTGTGTAAACTACAGACTTGCAGTTCTAAGATAAGTAAGTTCCAGGGATGTGGTGCACAGCATGGCGACTGTAGTTAACAATACCGTATTATATATTGGAAGGTTGCTAGGAGTAGATCCTAAGTCCTCATCATAGAAAAAAAAAATTTAATTATGCGAGGTGATGAATGTTAACTAAGCTTATTGAGGCAATCATTTTGCAGTATACATACATCAAATCATTATGCTGTACACTTTAATACAATGTTATATGCCAATTATATCTCATTAAAACTGGGGGGTGAGAGGAGGGAATACTTCACTGTTTAGCAAAAAAGCTATCTAGGGAATGGTTATAAATTAGACTACATATAACCAATGGAAAATCACATAGGATAATATAACATCGAAAGTATTAGAATAACAGAAAATTCCTAGGCAATAATATCAAACAGGGACACAACTGCATGCATAATGACATATCAAGTATATAAAAATGTATTTAGTGATGCATAGCAGAAAGATACAAATGGCCTTCAATCAAAATGTTAACACTAGAAGCTCATCTGGGTGATATTTTTCTTCTTTCACCATTTTCCAGATCTCCTCTGAGAATTATTGTAAGGAAAATACAATCAATTTTATGCTAAAAATATAAGAGCACATTATAGAAACAGGAGAAGCATAAAGGGCATCCGAAAAGAAAACAAGTACCCACCTCCAGCTTTCAATCATGAAATTGTGCCTCTTTAAATCAATAAGACCCCCTTAACCCCCACTCCAGCCAAGCTCAACCAGCTCTGTCTTCCCATGGAAGGGGAATGCAGGGGACCAGTCAGCTCCCAGAATGGCCTGCTGGGGCATTTCAACATAGACCCACTCCCCTCCCCGCAGTTCATAACAGCTCAGGCTGATGGGATTTGAGGTCTGTTTCAGTAATAACTAGCAGTTGACACCAAGTGTCATTTTAATCCACAGTCACAGTCAAGAGTCCAAGGGTGCAGAGGGAAGCCCACCACATCCTGATGCACAGAGGCTGTCAAATACAGGCGACTGTCCTAGCACACGATGCTCTCTGGGTTCCTGCAGAAAACATGAGGACAGTCCTGGGCCCTGCCCTCTGCCAACTACTCAGCCATTCTTCCAATCATTCGCTCATTAATCCCTCACTTTGAAAACCTTTATTGAGCACTCTTCTGAACCAGGAACTATGGACACAAAACTTGAGACACATCTTTTATCTGCTAGGGGCCAAGCATCAAGTAATAAAGACACAAACATAGACGAATGGGAACTGCTCAGTTGTTCAGTTCAGAGGCAGAAGCAAAGTGGGAATTCTTAGGAGGGAATGCAAGGCTAGAATAGCCGGAAACAGGACCAGAGAGCTTCCCCTCAGAGACCTGATCCTCCCCACAAGGGGCAGTGCAGGGTAGTGGTTAAACAGTCAGACTATGGAGCCTGACTGGCTCAGATTCCAGCTTCCCCACACACCAGATATGTGACCATGGACCCATTAACCTCTCTGTGCCTAAGCTTCCTCATCTGTAAAATGGGAATAAAACTCCATCTATCCCATAAAAGCAGTATGAAGATCAAATTGATTCATACGTGTTAAGCTCTCAAAACAGTGTCTGCCACAGGGGAAACACTGGCCAATTGTTTATCTGGAAAACAGCTAGGGCAGGCCCTGAGATCTAGAGGATGGGGGTGTACAAAGCTATGCCAGTCCCCACCCTGCCAGGAGAGCCCTGCAGTCATGACGGATTATTGCTGTGGCCCAGCAGAAGGACAACGGGCAAGTGAGCAAGGGTTGCCAGCCATGGCTGGAGGCATGGTGAGTGGTCAGTTCTATCCTCTCCTCTTAAAAAGCCGGCAGAGCCTATGAAGCTTCCTGTGAATCCAATCTAGGTCTGGCCAACCAACCAACATCCAAACTTCTTTGAATTTTTGCTATGTGCTAGAATAAATACACTTAAATATATTTAATCTATTTAAGCAATGGGCTTAAATATACTTCCTAATTCAGTCCTCACCTGCAGCCCAGCAATGTCAGTACTGTTATTCCCATCTTATAAATGAGGTATAAAGAGTTAAGAAGCTCTGTATTTAAGTATAGCCACTGGATCTCAAACTCGGATCTGTGTACTGTCAACCACGACTCACCACCACCTCTCGGCCCTCATCACTCATCTCAGCCCAACTGGTGCCTGAATACCAGCTCCATCATGGAGCCTCTGTGAGACTTCAGGTAACTTAGCTTCCTTCCTCCATCCTTGAGTTGCCCCACCTGTAATACTACCCACATGGCCAGGTTCAGTAAGGAGTCACAGGGTGTGCCTACTACATAGCTTGTGCTCTGTATTTCCTCCCCCCTGGCCTCTCTTTAGGACATCATTTCTGAGTCGCTTTGCAAAGACAGCTTAGAAATCTATACATGGGAAGTCTAAGCTTTAACACTGACCACTGGGTTCACACACAGGATCACATGTCACATTCATAATAATCCATTGTGCAAGCATGTGTGTGTGTGCTAAGTCACTTCAGTGTTCAAAGTGTCCAACTCTTCGCAACCCCATGGACTGTAGCCCCCCAGGCTCATCTGTCCATGGAATTATCCAGGCAAGAATATTGGAGTGGGTTGCCATTTCCTTCTCCAGGAGATCTTCCTGACCCAGGGATAGAATCCGCATCTCTTACATTTCCTGCATTGACAGGCAGGTTCTTTACCAGTAGCGCCACCTGGCAAGCCCAAAAACCCACTCAGTTCAGTTCAGTTCAGTCACTCAGTCGTGTCCAACTCTTTGCGACCCCATGAATCGCAGCATACCAGGCCTCCCTGTCCATCACCAACTCCTGGAGTTCACTCAAACTCATGTCCATCGAGCCAGTGATGCCATCCAGCCATCTCATTCTCTGTCGTCCCCGTCTCCTCCCACCCCCAGTCCTTCCCAGCATCAGACTCTTTTCCATTGAGTCAACTCGTCGCATGAGGTGGCCAAAGCATTGGAGTTTCAGCTTTAGCATCAGTCCTTCCAATGAACACCCAGGATCGATCTCCTTTAGAATGGACTGGTTGGATCTCCTTGCAGTCCAAGGGACTCTCAAGAGTCTTCTCCAGCACCACAGTTTAAAAGCATCAATTCTTCTCGGCGATCAGCTTTCTTCACAGTCCAAATCTCGCTAGGTAGGCATTAATAACCTCACTTCCAAGATAAGGAATCTCTGGCTTGTAGAAGTTACATAATTTGCCCAACAACTTTCCAGCTCTTTCTGGGTATTTCTGTATGAATTCCCTAGTCCCCAGACAAAGAATTTTTAAACTTCTCCACTCCACTCCAATGCCAGCTCTCCGCTATCTAAGGGGCACTCCGCCTCCAAAACTCTTAACTGCCCCATATACTGAGTGCACTCACCAGCCTGCTTGAAAAGTCTGGAGCAGGGGGCTGACCCAAATACGATTGGTTCCCTTTTGTGCAGTCCCAACTCTCAGGCTTAAGAGAGACATTTACAATGCTATACTGGCCTTGACCTTGCCATATCTACTCCAACTCAAGAGTAAACAGTGAGACATCATGCTTGACCACAAGCTCTCTAATTTCTGATTATTCATTATCAATCATTTTTACATGTTGCTTCGAATGCTGTTCAAGAATAAAAATCTGCCTGCGTTGAAATGCACTGTGATTTTAATATGCAAACCTCCTACAGAGATGATGTCTCATTTTAATTATTGTTTCAGTTTAATGGGTTTTCATTAAATTAGAGGATGGAACAATTATGAGGGTGAACAGCTAATGTTTCAAAGGTAAGCTCCCGTGGCTCTGTGCGCAAAGAGATAGTTGTGGCATCAATGAGCAGAAAGCAACACTCTTCCGGATAAGCCTGTATGCAGCCTGATGGAAAACAACCCTGGCTATTTCTCTTTCCAGCTTCAAAACAAAGCTAGCATCTCCTCACTGAAGATATGCAAACAGCTCTAAGCATGTGTCTGTCCGACTGAAGGTATCTTTATCACATAATTTTTCTATCAGGAATCCAAGCTCCCCTGTTTATCAGGCCAGAAAGCCCTCTTCAAAGTCCACAACCTCAGTCATGTCTGACCCTTTGCAACCCCATGGACTGTAGCCTGCCAGGCTCCTCTGTCCATGGAATTCTCCAGGCAAGAATACTGGAATGGTTTGCCATGCCCTCCTCCAGGGGATCTTCCCAACCCAGGGATCGAACTCCAGTCTCCTGCATTACAGGCAGATTCTTTACCGTCTGAGCCACCAGGAAAGCTAAGTATCAAACCACAGGAAAGCACTCTTGATGAAACAGTCTTATCCCTCACATGCAAGGAATTTAGTTGGTTTTGTGGACGAATGTCTGACTTCCAGGCTCTGGGAAATTGTTCCAACCTCACAACAGACTGCGATGACCAAAATAATATTAATTAGCAAACTGGGAGAAGTTCAATGAGAAATTATTTTGGTGGCTTCCAATATTTTACCCCAGAAACTGCACAGACTTTGCACTTGGGACCAACAGGGTAGAATTACCTCAGACAGAGCAAAAGGAATGAATGAGTAGTAGGGAATGAGGGGAGGGCCAGAGGTAACATCTACTCCACTGGGGCCCCAGTGGTCAGAGGTAAAGGGTTATGACTCCACACTGGATGGAGTGGGGGCTCTGAATTGAAGAAATCTGCACCTGGGGAGAGGGAGGGAGCTTGGCAAAGCTCACATGTGATTTCAGGAATTACCCAGTGGTACAGTGATTAAGACTCTGTGCTCTCACTGCCAAGGACCTGGGTTCAATCCCTGGTCAGGGGACTAAGATCCCACAGGCCTCACAATGCACCAAAAAAAAATTTTTTTTTTTTAATTTAACTTTTCTTTCTCTCCAGCTAGGTGGAAGGAAAAAGACGGGAGCTACAGAAGGTCATTCCAGAAATAATTGGTCATTAGGGTAGGGCAGACCTGGTCACTATACATGCCAAGAAAGTAATATGGGAATATCTCACTATGCTGTGGGAAGGAGAGAAAAAGAAATCTTTCCCATAACAAAGAGAAGCACCAGCCCCAGGTAACACAGCGAGAACTAAGTGATGAATGAGGTACCCTCTCTGCTCAGCACTGCCCCTCCCCAGCCTGATGCTGACCACCTGTCAGGGCACACACTTGCTGGCATGGCCACTGGAGAAGTTCTCTTTGCTCTATTATTTCAAGTGTCCTAAATATTTCCAAAGGGACAGTAACTTGGAACTCCTCGGTGGAATGCTTTCTTTTCAGCTCCTTTATTTTCGCTGTCCTAAAAAGCACATCGTCAGCTCTTAGATCACACGTTTTAATCTAATTACATGCCTTGTTAGCTAATTAGTTCCAGAATCACTGCTGGGAAGGTCTCCCTCACTATTTATCTATCTGTGTTGGCCACTGGGTGTGCTTCCCGGTTCCTGGAAAAAGTGATTAATTATTGGCCTTTCAAACTCTGTCCTGAGGAGGGGCAGCAAAGCTCTCTGGGCCACTGAAACTCCAGGCTTTAAACAGAAGCTCCAGGAAACGTGGGCACTTGTACAGCAAAGGGCCCTTGCAGTGGTTTCTCACAGACTTGAAAACTCTTCAGAGATGTTTTCCGATCCTATTTAACATTAATGTTACCCTTAAAACGAACTGTTGGAGCTGCTGCTTGCCTGAACTCAAAGTCAACTGCATTCCAGCTACTGGATCCTTCTCACCAATTCCCCACAACTGCCCTCCCAAAAGCAATCTACAACCAAGGGCTCAAATTACAATCCCCATTTACTGAAGCCTTTAAAAAAAAAAAGAAAGAAAATATCAATTTGGGAGAAAACTGGCCTTTGATCACCACTGGAAATAATTTGGATCTGGCCTGTCCTAGGGTAACTATGCTGAGTCACTTCAGTAAAGTATGCCTTCGATATATTAAATAGCATCTTCATGATAATTCATCTCAAAGGGTGCTCAGTAGGTTTCCAAGCAATCTTTTCTACCTGAGTGTGATCTGACTTAGTCAACAGATATTCTTTTCAGCCACAAATAACCTGAAAACCCCACCCTCCACCACGAGTGCTTGGTTGGTTGGTAGCTAGCTGATCCTTGGACAAGTGCTCTGAGCCGAGCCCTGGGAGTACAAAGCACATGAATGTGGTGCAATCTCAACTCTTCTCCCACCCAGAGTTCCAGCCACCTTCTCCACACCTATCCAAATCCTGCCCATCTCCTCTTGAGGCCCAGCCCAAGCCCACTAACTCCACAAAGCTCTGGAGCCTTCAATTCAAAGGGGCTTCCCCCATCCCTTCACTCCAAAATTCTTCACCCATTCAAATGCATATTTATGGAGCCCGTTCTCTGCGGCCTGGTAAGACAAACTTGGTCTGGACAAAGACTCCAGCCAGAATCTGCAGCTGCACGGACCAGTACCGCGCACTATGTTCCATCTTACATTCTGTATCTTGCCAAATCCAGTGGCCAGTTCTCCATCCTCCAGCTAACTGACCTCTCAGCAACCTCCAGTGGTCGTCCTCTCCCTCCTTTTCCAGGCACTCTTTTGGGCACCTAATTCTCTGGCTTTCCTCCCACCTCTACAGCCATCCTGAGGCTCCTTCATGCCCTCCTCTGCCTGTTCGCTTACTGTCAGGGTGTCTCCAGCACATCCAGCCAGCCCTGAGCTCTGCCTCTATCACCACCTGGACTCTCCATCCTCTTGCCTACCACACTGCCCCAGCCTCCAAACGCCCACTTGCTTCTGCCTATGTCTTTCCCCTTCTCCCCTGCTTTCTGACTTTCTCTCATGTAGCAATTGGAGCAACAAGGTAATCCTTCTCAAACTTAAATCACATCCTATCAACCACCTCAACTACTTTCTTTAAACCCTCCAATAGCTGCCTATAGTTGTTTCCTGTTGCTTCTGGAACATATGTCTGCAAATGCAGTGCTTAAAACAACACAAACTCATAATCTTATGGTTCTGGGGGTCAGAAGCCTGAAATGGGTTTCACTGGAACAAAACTGAAATGTGGGCAGGACCACCCTGCCACCCTCCAGAAGCTCTAGGGGAAGATACACTTCCCTTGCCTTTTCCAGCTTTCCTTGGTTCACGTCCCCTTCTTAACCCTCAAAGTCAGTTTTGTAGCACCTGCACTCAATATGCCAGCAAATTTGGAAAACTCAGCAGTGGCCACAGGACTGGAAAAGGTCAGTCTTCATTCCAATCCCAAAGAAAGGCAATGCCAAAGAATGCTCAAACTACCACACAATTGCACTCATCTCACACGCTAGTAAAGTGATGCTCAAAATTCTCCAAGCCAGCCTTCAGCAATATGTGAACCGTGAACTCCCAGATGTTCAAGCAGGTTTTAGAAAAGGCAGAGGTGCCAGAGATCAAATTGCCAACATCCGCTGGATCATGGAGAAAGCAAGAGAGTTCCAGAAGAGCATCTATTTCTGCTTCATTGACTATGCCAAAGCCTTTGACTGTGTGGATCACAATAAACTGTGGAAAATTCTGAAAGAAATGGGAATACCAGACCACCTGACCTGCCTCTTGAGAAACCTGTATGCAGGTCAGGAAGCAACAGTCAGAATTGGACATGGAACAACAGACTGGTTCCAAATAGGAAAAGGAGTGCGTCAAGGCTGTAAATTGTCACCTTGCTTATTTAACTTATATGCAGACTACATCATGAGGAACGCCGGGCTGGAAGAAGCACAAGCTGGAATTAAGATTGCTGGGAGAAATATCAATAACCTCAGATATGCAGATGACACCACCCTTATGGCAGAAAGTGAAGAGGAACTCAAAAGCCTCTTGAGGAAAGTGAAAGAGGAGAGTGAAAAGGTTGGCTTGAAGCTCAACATTCAGAAAACAAAGATCATGGCATCTGGTCCCATCACTTCATGGGAAATAGATGGAAAAACAGTGGAAACAGTGTCAAACTTTATTTTTTTGGGCTCCAAAATCACTACAGATGCTGACTGCAGCCATGAAATTAAAAGACGCTTGCTCCTTGGAAAGAAAATTATGACCAACCTTGATAATATATTAAAAAGCAGAGACATTACTTTGCCAAGAAAGGTCCGTCTAGTCAAGGCTATGGTATTTCCCGTGGTTATGTATGGATGTGAGAGTTGGACTGTGAAGAAAGCTGATCGCCGAAGAACTGATGCTTTTGAACTGTGGTGTTGGAGAAGACTCTTGAGAGTCCCTTGTACCGCAAGGAGATCCAACCAGTCCATTCTAAGGGAGATCGATCCTGGGTGTTCACTGGAAGGACTGATGCTAAAGCTGAAACTGCAATACTTTGGCCACCTCATGCAACGAGTTGACTCACTGGAAAAGACTCTGATGCTGGGAAAGGTTGGGGGCGGGAGGAGAAGGGGACGACCGAGAATGAGATGGCTGGATGGCATCACTGACTCTGTGGACATGAGTTTGAGTGAACTCCGGGAGTTGGTGACGGACAGGGAGGCCTGGCGTGCTGTGATTCATGGGGTCGCGGAGAGTCGGACACGACTGAGTGACTGAACTGAACTGAACTGAACCATCCCTCTCTGCCTTCATCTGCACATCACTCACCCTCCCCGACTTAACTACCTGTTTCCGATTTATAGGGACACTTGTGATTACTTTGGGCCCACCTGGATAATGCAGGCTCGCCTCCCCACCTGAAGATCCTTAACTTAATCACATCTTCAAAGTTATTTTTATCATGTAAATTCACAATCACAGGTTCTGAGGATTAGGACATAAGTATCTTTGGAGGAGGGGTGGTCCTTGCATTTTTCACCAATGCAAGTGAAAAAAGACCCTAACTCCTTACAATGACTGAAAGACCCTGCATGGCTTGATGCTGCTGCCAGGGTTGAAACAAAGACCAAGCTTTTACTTTGGTCCTGGCCACACTCTCCGACTTCCTCGGGTACCTTCACCCACACAGGCCATCCTTGTGCCCCTTAAACTTGTTTGATCCAAGGGTTTTTGTATCAGCTCTTCCAAAAATGTCAGCTCTGGGAGCAAAACAGCCTGGATTCAATTCTCAGCTTTGCCATTTACTGCACCTAACCTTGACCATGTAAATAATGGGGTTATTTAACCTGTTTTCCCTTCTGTAAAATTGGGCCCATAATACCTATCTCCCTTGTAGGATTATCATGGATTGTTTTGAGAATGAAATGAATTAACAAACATAAAGAATTTAGAACAATGTCTAGCACCTAAAAAGTGTTCATCACTAACCGTGTAAGTGATCAGGAATAATATCATTTTCTTTGCATGGCTGACTTCTTCATCCAGGCATCAGCTCAAATACCACCTCTGCAAGGAAGTCTTCTCCATAATCCTACCTAGAGTCAATCCTCTCCTTCTCTTTCTGTTTTCAGTATTGCTATTTTATTTCCTGCATAGTCTCTAGGACTATCTATAGTTACTAATTTATGAGTATACTTGTTCACTGTGAGTCCCTATCTCTGCTGGAACCGAAGCTTCATGAACTCAGAGACTGTCTTTTCTCTACTACATCTCTCACATCTAGCCAGAACAGTGCCATCACTTGGGTGTGCAATAAATATTTGTTGAATTAATGAATGAATACAATATGTTCCTGGTTCTCTCCTCCATGCACCTGGATCTAGGGCCCCCAAGGGTAGAGCATGTTCCTACATGTCCCCCTACATGTTCCTCTTGTGCAATCAGGACCCAGCAGAGTGGCTGGCACATGCGGCAAAGCAGAATCACACTTAATGCCTGCTGATTGATTGAGGTATAAATGAGCTTTAGAGGCACCTTCAAGATAAGGGCTCTAAAAAAAAATAAATAAATTGTTCTCCAGCCAGTCACTCCAGGACTGAGAGAGACAGGATTCCAAAGTTACATATGGAAAAAAGCAATATTCAAAGCAGAAGTCTAGCATAAAAAACAGACTTGCAGTTGCCAATGGGGAGGGGGCTAAGGGAGGAATAGACTGGAAGGTTGACATTAGCAAATACAAACTATTATATATGGGCTTCCCCGGTGGCTCAGTGGTAAAGAACCTACCTGCCACTGCAGGATACCCAGGTTTGATCCCTAGGTCGAGAAGATCCCCTGGAGAAGGGAATGGCTACCTGCCCCAGGATTCTGGGTTGGAAAAGTCCATGGACAGAGGAATCTGGTGGGCTACCGTCCATGGGGTCACAAAAGAGTAAGACACGACTTAGTGACAAAACAGCAACAACTATTATATACAGAATGGATAAACTATAAGGTCCTACTGTATAGCACAGAGAACTATAGTCAATATCCTATGATAAACCATAATGGAAAAGAATATTTTAAAAGAATACATATACGTGTAACTGAATCACTTTGCTGTATAGCAGAAATTAAAACATCATAAATCAAGTATGTATACCATGTTGCGGAGAAGGCAATGGCAAGCCACTCCAGTACTCTTGCCTAGAAAATCCCAAGGACGGAGAAGCCTGGTAGGCTGCAGTCCATGGGGTCGCTACAAGTCAGACATGACTGAGCAACTTCACTTTCACGTTTCACTTTCACACATGGAGAAGGAAATGGCAACCCACTCCAGTGTTCTTGCCTGGAGAATCCCAGGGACGGGGGAGCCTGGTGGGCTGCCGTCTATGGGGTCGCACAGAGTCGGACACAACTGAAGTGACTTAGCAGCAGCAGCAGCAGTATACCATGTTGATTCAGTTAATGTCCAACTCTTTGTGAGTACAATTTTTAAAAAAACTTTAAAAAGAGAAAAACAGGGCTTCCCTGGTGACTTAGTGGTAAAGAATCTGCCTACCAATGCAGAAAACACAGGTTCAATCCCTGATCTAGGAAGATTTCACATACCACAGAGCAACTAAGTCCGTGCCCCACAACTATTGAGCTTGTGGTCTAGAGCCTGGGAGCTGTAACTACTGGTCTGAACTGCAATGAGGGAAGCCACTGCAATGAGAAGCCTGCACACTGCAACTAGAGAACAGCCCACGCTTGCCGCAGCTACAGAAAAGCCCACACAGCAACGAAGACCCAGGATAGCCATAAATTTAAAAAAAAAAAAAAAAAAATTTAAAGAAAAGAAACAAAGCAGAAGTCCAAGAAGCTGCATTCCCAAGATTGCCCTGTCCCCAGCACACACGCTGAAGAACACCCTAATGGGCTGGGCAGCTTCCTAATTATGGTGAGATCTTCAATTTAAAGTTAATACCAGAAAGGATGCTGTGGCTGGCTTCTGCATGAAATATGCAGTTAAAAGCCCACTGCCAGGGAAACTTCTGCCAAGCCCTAAGTACCAGCCACCCTGTGTTTCTCCTTTCCAATGATACCTGCAGCTCATAAATGCCTAGGCAGAGGAAGGCCTTCTCTTTTGAGGTACCTCATTCCCAGAGACCTAGCAAAGTAATCTAGGGTGGAGTTGGCATCAGGATTTATTTTATTTATGTGTCCCAAGTGATGGTGAGAAGCAGCCACTGCTGAGAATTGAGTCCTGAGCACCCTCCTGGCTCCAGGTCCAAGACGATAAACGGAGCAGCCTCCCGCCAGACACAGAGCAGAATGTGAGTTAAGCCCCCAAGTCACCCACCACTCTCCCAAGCTACAAACCACATTTCTTCAAGTCCAAGGTGTCATTGATTACAAGATACAAGATTATTTTGCACATCCCACCAAGAAAACCAAAAGCTATCAATAATGACACTGTTGGTCATTAGACCAATAGTTTATTACAAAAGGACGAAAATGTGAATGTGTGTGTGTGTCTTAGAATCACTGGAAAACAGCACAAAAAACCCCAGATTTTGTATAAAGACCCACACCTACAGCAAAAAGCTCAATGATCTGGCAATGGGGCCCAGATTCCCACTGGTAACAAAGCAGTGAACACAGCAATGAGGAGACGCAGGGCAGTACACAGGGTCACCAGTTGGCTGTATCCTCTGGCAGGTGCATAGGCTCAGTGGCTGACCCTCCACACATCTGGGACTGCAAGATCCCTCCCCAGCAAGGCTCTAGCATGTACTAACACCACGTATTCTCTACACACCCAGGCCCCACACTAAACCTCCATCCCCTGCCCTCACAGGTCTTCCCGGCTCACTCAGGTGCTCCTCCATAGATGCTGTGGCTTCAGTAACAGGTATCACTGAGATATGGGTGCTCAGCCCTTGGTGTGGCCAGGAAGAGTACTTTGGGCAAAAAGAGCAGCCCTTTGTCTTCTCCCCAGTGTCATATACAAACATAGCCATTTTCCTTGTGCACTGCGATATGAAAAAGGTCGGGAAACACAGCCCTGTGTGGAAGTAGAATTTGGGATCAGGAGATCTAGGATCCAACATCAGTCCTGGCATCTGAGTGACAGGTCATTCAGTCACCCTGAAACTCACTTTCTCCTCCATTAAATAGTGACTAGCACGCACACGCACACATAATGATGAAGCGTGTATCACAGAATCCACGTGACAAATACATGTACTCATCTACATGAACAGTTTTGGAAAACGCTTGTCACTGTCACCTTCTTCCCTATCTGAGTGCCAGGTCAGACAACACCACACAAGTTGGGCACATGCGGAAACCATGGTGAGAAGACTTTCTCTTACTGACTTCCAAGTGACTTACAATCCAGCAGTGTGAGCATGTGGAGAGAACCTCATATGATGAAAATAAACCCTGAGTGAGTAAATAGCTTGCACGAAACCCATCAGTAATTTGGGCCAAAGATGGGGAGACATATGGAGCATAAGGATAGAGTGAGTTGGCAGGTATCTCAGGATAAATTAGGAAATAAATGAGGGGCACTCAAGCTCTGTGTTAGCAGAGGAAGCCCCTGAAATAACAGCGGGCCTTTTTTCCTTCTTCCGTGAAATTGACATCTTTTTCTACACTATTTTTTATTGGACCTAGGGCCTGTCGTACAGAGTGAAGAAACTCAGAAAGAAAAAAACAAATATCGGATATTAATGAATACATGTGGTATCTAGAAAAATGGTAGAGATGATCGTATTTGCAAAGCAGAAATAGAGACGCAGACATAGTAGGACGAACATATGGACACCAAGGACATGTCTTTTTTAAAAAGCACTTAAGCTTACTTTTTCAAATTCATGATGTAAACCAACAGCTTCCTTCCTAAACTCTTTGTTGCTATCCCACAACACCTAAAGGGTGTAAGGCATACTTTTAAGTGGGCTTTTTCTGCCACTATTCCCCCAAATCGCCCCACACAAGGCACACCACACAATCCAAACCCCACAGTCTATTTTTAAAAAGATAAAAATAAAAACACAAGAATACTATATGTTGATCAACCACAGAGTAATCACGTAAGCATGATAAATGCAAAGATACCCATCAGCGTTTCTATTTATGTGTAACCAGCACGGTTGCCCTCTCCTTAATTATGCTCTTATTCACCGTAGGCATAGAGTCTGTCAGTGTGGGTCCGGTTGTAATTGAGCCCAGGAGCCCTGACCAGCAAAATTACGTGCCACACACCGAGCCATTCCGTGCAACTTTTTCAAATGAATTACTGAAGAGATTTAAGAATTCTTCCAAAATGTCACAATAATAACTATTTTATCTTTTTTATGCCATAATTATGATTTGGAGCTTTGCTTTTCTTATTTCTTCCAGGCACACCACAACTCATGAATAAAATATGACAAGTTTGATAGCAGCCATTGGAGAGGGTTCATCTGTAACAGCAGACGTGCTCGGTGTACAAAGAGCTTTTGTATTCCAACAGCCTTTGTTTCTGGGACGGGCTTTTATCTCAAAGAAGGACCACGTGCGTTTTCTCTTCTCCCTACTCTCCCTCCCATCTCCCCACAATTCCTGCCTTCAGCGTGGCACCTGAAAACATGTTTATTTTGTCTTAATGAGGACGTTTCTAAACAATTAGGGAACAAATCAAAAGACCAAAGGGTGCTCTGTTGGCCAGGAAACTGACTTGAAACACACATCAAACAATGTTACTCAAAGAGACACAATCAGAACCATAGGCTAGTGGGCAAATGTGTGACTTTGGGTATTAAACATCATTCAGGTGATGCACCCATCTGGAAAGATATTTAAAGCACCCGCAAGGTTCTCTTTTTGAGAGGTTTCCTCTCTCCAGAAAAGACTGCCAGGTCCCTTCCAAGTTCAGATTCCGGTCTGTCTTTCAAAGAAATAAATGTGATAAAGAAAAGAAGGGAACTTGCACAACCATCGGCATTTATCATATGGCCCCAGGGACATCAAACTTCAAATTTCGAGGTTTCATTTTTTTCAAGCAAATCTCTGAGCATCTTGTTCTAACATAGTAAACCATTCACATCCAAGTTTCCTTCCATATACACTTTTCCCCCCAGAGTTTGTTTCAAAATATGCAAAAGTAAAAAAAAAAAAAAAACAGCTTAAAGCCACTGCTTGCCTAGAACCTGAAGAACTGAGATGCAGACCTCCTGGATGAGCAATTTGCCAAACTTCTCAACTTGCGGGTTTATCTGTGAAGCATGACAAGCAAATCTAAGATTAAGCTGAGACTAGGAAACATTTCTTACACTTCTCCAGAAAATGAAACCTGGCATCATCGGGAAAACCAGAATGCAAAAGCTTCGGCATATGTTGCTGTTTTCTTGTGTGTGCTTTGCAGATGCACTGTGATGACTATTTTGGGAAACTGTAAACTCACATGCTTTTTTTTCATCCTTCACCCAGATCCTCCAAGACAACAGGTAGTCTTGAACTGTGACTTCTTCTACCCATGAGAACCAGGGTACACACTGCTTTTTTAAATGGATAACCAACAGGGTCTTACTATGTAGCAGAGGGAACTCTGCTCAATGTTATGTGGCAGCCTGGATGGGAGGGGAGTTTGGGGGAGAATGGATACATGTGTATGTATGGTTGAGTCCCTTTGCTGTCCACCTGAAACTATCACACTGTTAACCAGTTACATAACAATATAAAATAAAAAGTTGAAAAAAGATATTTTAAAGATATTTTCAAGTACTAAGGTCAACATGTGCTTTTATTTCAAAGAAATGGAAAGCAACTCACGAAAGCTATCTACTGTAAATATTTTCCATTAAAAAAAAAAAGAACTAGCTCAAAGCCTAGTGAGTGGTGACTATATTGTGGCTCCAGTTTTAGAGGGAATGACTTTAATCATGTTGTCGTACCTAACGCCATGTGGCATTAAATGTCATCTCAGCATCAAATGACACTTCATGACATCAGGGAATGCAATGGTGTTGAGGTGCCGATAACAAACACACACCCCCACACACATTCATGTGCCCGACATACTTGCTATGGGGAGAGCAAGAGAAGTCTGAATCTTTGGCAGATAAATAAGGTAGCAGCATGAATGCTCCTTTTTAAAAAAGCAAATTTTTATTCCCTCAGGATAAGGCACAGTAGCAGTGTTCAGCATTCTGAGGAGCTGCCCATTTGTAGGTGCCAGGATGAGCCTTCCTTCCTGCAGATCCAATATTTCAAAGAAGCCATAGAAGGCCAGGGAATCTGGCAGCAGCATTTAAATCTTCAACACACACTGTCAAATGAGGTTAGACGTCAAAGTTCAGGTTTAGGAGCAAAAGGAAACTTAGAACAGGAATTTCTCCGGTGATCCAGTGGCTAAGACTCCACTCTCTCAATGCAGGGGACCCGGGTTCAATCCCTGGTCGGGGAACTAGATCCTGCATTTGTTATTTAGTCACTAAATTGTATCCAACTCTTTGGGGATCCCATGGACTGTAGCCTATCGGGTTCCTCTGTCCGTGGGATCTTCTGAGCAAGAATACTAGAGTGGGTTGCCATTTCCTTGTCCAGGAGATCTTCCTGACCCAGGGATCGAACCCCATCTACTGCACCAGCAGGCAGATTCTTTACCACTGAGCCACCTGGGAAGCCCAGATCCCACATGCTGCAACTTTTGCTGTTGTTGTTCTTGTTCAGTCACGCAGTCATGTCTAACTCTTTGCAACCCCATGGACTACAGCACGCCAGGCCTCTCTGTCCTCACCATCATCGCCAATGCAACTTTAACACACACACACACACACACACACACACACACACACACACACACACACACACAGATCCCCTGGGCCACAAGGAAGATGGAAGATTCTACATGTTGCTACAAAGAGCCAGCACAGCCAAATAAATAATAAATACATTTTTTTAAAAAAGAGAAAGGAAGATAAAGAGATGACTAAATCAGCGCTGTGTACACCAGTAGCAACACAGCCTGAAGTTCTAAGAAATCCTGTTTTTAAGTCAAAGGACCTCAAGTGGCAGATCTCAGGGTCTTGACTGACAGGTCTGGGAGCTGCCTTCTAGCACCACAGGCCCTAGTCAGTACTCCCTCTCTGCCCCACTGCCTGGGGCACTCCACACCCCATCTCCCTTCTTCTTCTCCCACCCAGGCCCATGAGGGCAGTGAAAGGACAACACTCATTAGATCCACTTTTCCCAGATTAAGCCTAGAGACTAGATAACTGGGACCCGAAACCCATCTACATGTGTGCTAACACCAGTGTGTACCCAAACGTTTCCCAGGCTCTCCACTCATAACCATGAATGCAGCTGGTCAGGGGTGTCCTAGATATAACCTGAGTAGCTGAGAACTAAACAGGCCATGCTAGCCAAACCACCCTAAAAGAGGAATCAAACACACTTAGGATCATCACAGTCACCCATACTCCAGCTTAAAAGATTCCAGTGATGCCTCAGGAAATATTGACATTTCCCAATTTGAGTGTTAAACCTCCTCGTTCCTTTGTGTAAGAGGGCTTGGTGGCTACCACGTGGAGGCTCCCTCCCCACACTGAGCGATATAGCTGCTGTGTGTTCTGGGACTTTTGTTTGGCAACTGTGCTGTGCGAAGTCACTTTAGTCACGTCCAACTCTTTGCAACCCCATGGACTGTAGCCCACCAGGCTTCTCTGTTGTGGGATTTTTCAGGCAAGGATACTGGAGTGGGTTGTCATTTCCTCCTCCAGGGGATCTTCCCCACCCAGGGATTAAACCGGCATCTCTTAGTTCTCTGGCATTGGCAGGCAGATTCTTTACCACTAGCACCACCTGGGAAGCCCCAGGCAACTGGGGAGGAAAAAAACAAGGATCTGTTAGGATGGCAGCCTGCCGATAGAAAATGATGTCTATTCATTCCCCACCCAGGCCTTTGGGCAAGGTTTGAGCTTCTATGTCTAGAGGGTAAGAGCTCAGAAAAGATGGAGTATTTTCTTGAGAGATTTTGTGCATTCTGGGCAAAGCAGTGATAATTAGGGGCCAGGAAACAAAGTTTGGAATAACTGGAATCAGAGTCCTTCTACTTAAAGCTGCTGCTGCTGCTAAGTCACTTCAGTTGTGTTCGACTCTGTGTGACCCCATAGATGGAAGCCCACCAGGCTCCCCTGTCCCTGGGATTCTCCAGGCAAGAACACTGGAGTGGGTTGCCATTTCCTTCTCCAATGTGTGAAAGTGGAAAGTGAAAAGTGAAAGTGAAGTCACTCAGTCATGTCTGACCCTTAGCGACCCCACAGACTGCAGCCTACCAGGCTCCTCCATCCATGGGATTTTCTAGGCGAGAATACTGGAGTGGCTTGCCATTGCCTTCTCCACTACTTAAAGCTAGGAACACTCTAATCCTCCAAGGGGCTGAGTCCCAAGCCAAAGTATGGAGAACAGCTCTGTCTTCAAATAGAGCAAGTGCCTTCCGGGTCCCTGAAGAATGGCATCCCTGGGGTCCTGGGCAAAGCACTCTGGATGGAAATAATGATTCATAAGAGATTCTAGCAGTTCTGGAGATGATGAACCTTCTCCTAGCAGATTCCTGAACTGGTCAAAGCAGGAAAAAACAAAAAAAGAATGTGCCCAATGGTGGATGAAGCTGTCAGACTGAGTGGTGAGGTGTCCTAAAGGGCCCTCAGAAAGACCTGGGGTTCCTGAGATGTTGCACAGGAAACCAGAGGTTCTTCTTGGACAGAAAGGAGCAAGCATAGATATTTTCGCAGTTATTATCAATACTGTATCCTGGAGGAAGGCATGACAGCAGCACAGCACACCAACACTGTATGGTTCCATTAGTAGTCACAGGTTTATGGATCCCAGTAACGTTTAGGTCTCCCTTAAAACAAGCCATTAGAGCGATTATTAAAAAGGCAAGAGATAACAAGTTTTGGTGAAAATGTGGAATCAAGAGAACTCTGGTGCACCGTTGATGTGAATGTCAATTGACACAACACTAGGGAAAACAGTCTGGAGGTTCCTCAAAAAATTACCAATAAAACTACCATGTAATCCCACTTTTGGATATATATCCAAAGGAAATTAAATCACTACCTCAAGCCATATCCACACCCCTATGTTCACAGCAACATTGTTTACAATAGCCAAGATACAGAAACAGCCTCTGTCCATCAGCAAACGGATGAAGAAAGAAAATGTGGTATGCATATATTATATATACTGCTAAGCTGCTAAGTCATTTCAGTCGTGTCCGACTCTGTGTGACCCCATAGACGGAAGCCCAGCAGGCTCCCCCGTCCCTGGGATTCTCCAGGCAAGAACACCGGAGTGGGTTGCCATTTCCTTCTCCAATGTGTGAAAGTGGAAAGTGAAAAGTGAAAGTGAAGTCGCTCAGTCGTGTCCGACCCTTAGCGACCCCACGGACTGCAGCCTACCAGGCTCCTCCATCCATGGGATTTTCTAGGCAATAGTACTGGAGTGGCTTGCCATTGCCTTCTTCTCCACTTATATATACAGTGAAGTATTATTCAGTCACGTAAAAAAGGAAATCCTGCCATTTGCAACTACATGGATGAAACTTGAGGGCAACATGCTAACTGTAATCAGTCAGACAGTGAAAAACAAATACAGTATGATCTCACATGTGGAATCTAAAAAAAAAATGTCTTATATAGAAACAAAGAGAAGAATTTTGGTTACTGGGGCTGGAGCTGGAAGAAATGAGATGGAGTTAAAAGACACAAACTTGCAGCTACAAGATGAGTGAGTTCTGCTGATCTAAGGTACAGCATGGTGACTGTGGCTAACAATACCACAGGACACACCTGAAAGTTGCTGAAAGAGTAGATCTCTTTTTACTGAGATGTAATGAACATATAACTACCATATTTGTCTCAGGTATACCACAAAGTGATTTGATATTTGTAGATATTGCAAAACGATCGTCACAAAAATATCCTTAGCACACATAGTTATAAAATTTTTATTCTGATTAAAGCTTCTAAGATCTGCTTGCTAAGAGACCTTAAATGTTCTCACCGACACACATCACAATGGTGATGATGTGAGCTAACAGGTACTAACTAACCTTTTGTAATTATTTCACAATAGGTACAGACAGCAAGTCACCACATTGCACACTTTAAATGTATACAAAGTTACATATTAATCATATCTTGATAAAGTGGGGGTGGGTGGAGAACAAGCCATGAGTAGCATTAAGAGCATTTAGTGCCAAGGCATCACTGTGTGGGCTTCTTTGATGAGGCTCTAGGTTAGCCCTTATAGGGGAACACTGAGCTGAAGTTCTGTGGAAATTTACAAGAAATAAATACAGTAGTTCCTTGGTGTCCATGGGGAATAGGTTCCAGGACCCCTTCAGATAGCAAAATCCATGGATGCGCAAGTCCTTCATATAAAATGGTCTCCAGTTCAGTTCAGTCGCTCAGTCGTGTCCGACTCTGCAACCCCATGAACAGTGGCACACCAGGCCTCCCTGTCCATCACCAACCGCTGGAGTCCACCCAAACCCATGTCCATTCTGTTGGTGATGCCATCCAACCATCTCATCCTCTGTCGTCCCCTTCTCCTCCTGCCCTCAATCTTTCCCAGCATCAGAGTCTTTTCAAATAAGTCAGTTCTCCACATCAGGTGGCCAAGGTATTGGAGTTTCAGCTTCAACATCAGTCACTCCAATGAACACCCAGGACTGATCTCCTTTAGGATGGACTGGTTGGATCTCTTGCAATCCAAGGGACTCTCAAGAGTCTTCTCCAACACCACAGTTCAAAAGCATCAATTCTTCAGTGCTCAGCTTTCTTTATAGTCCAACTTTCACATCCATACATGACCACAGGAAAAACCATAGCCTTGACTAGACGGACCTTTGTTGGCAAAGTAATGTGTCTGCTTTTTAATATGCTATCTAGGTTGGCCACAACTTTCCTTCCAAGGAGCATATGTCTTTTAATTTCATGGCTGCTATCACCATCCGCAGTGATTTTGGAGCCCAGAAAAATAAAGTCGGCCACTGTTTCCACTGTTTCCCCATCTATTTGCCATGAAGTGATGGGACCGGATGCCATGATCTTTGTTTTCTGAATGTTGAGCTTTAAGCCAACCTTTTCACTCTCCTCTTTCACTTTTATCAAGAGGCTTTTTAGTTCCTCTTCACTTTCTGCCATAAGGGTGGTGTCATCTGCATATGTGAGGTGATTGATATTTCTCCCGGCAATCTTGATTCTAGCTTCTGCTTCCTCCAGTGTTTCTCGTGATGTACTCTGCATATAAGTTAAATAAGCAGGGTGACAATATATAGCCTTGACATACTCCTTTTCCTATTTGGAACCAGTCTGTTGTTCCATGTCCAGTTCTAACTGTTGCTTCCTGACCTGTACACAGGTTTCTCAAGAGGCCAGTCAAAAGTGGTCTACACAAATATAAGCTACATACATAGTCCCATACACTTTTAACTATCTCTAGATGACTCATAACACCTAATGTAATGTAAATGCTATATAAATAGTTGCCAAAGACAAAAATTGAAGTTTTGCGTTTTGGGAATTTCTGGATCTATTTTTCTTTTCTGAATATATTTGATATGTGATTGGTTGAATCTGCAGATGCAAAACCTGTGGATACAAAGGGCCAACTGTACTGAAATACCCTCAGATTTGAATTTGAGACTCATGAAAGGAGGCAGGTTCATGTAAAAGTCAAGTTTAAAGGCAATGAGAGATAAACTGAGGTAAAAGCAGGGTGGGGACAGGGTGGAAAAAGACAGAGTTTGTCAATCAGGTCCACATCTGAGCCCCACAACTATGCTACTCATCAGCTGCATGACTATTCTGAGTCTCAAGTTTCTTACTTGTAAAATAAAACTCCCCGCCTCTAAGACTGCCATGGAATATGGTAGACTCAATAAAGATCTATTCTTTCTCCATCCTTCCCTTTTGTCCTCCCAACCTACAAAATGTGCACTGATTTTGATGTATTTGGTACCTAGAAAATAGAAAAACAAAAGCATTCACAGATTCTCACTGACAGATGGGACTCTGAAACAGTGGTCCTCAACTGGGGTAATTTTGCAGGACATTGGGTAATGTCTGGAGACACTTTGGGTCATCACAGCTGGGCAGGAGGATACCACTGGCACCCACTGAGCAGAGACCAGGGATGCTGCTAAGACCCTCCGAGGCCCAGCACAGCCCCAGCAGCAAAGAATGATCTGGCCCCAGTGTCAACAGTGACAAGGTTGAGAACCTCTGCCTGAGAGGACCTCTAACCCAAACTCCCACTAATTGAGGAACTCTCTCTCTGATACCTCTGACAGATGGTCTTCCTGGCTTTTATGTGGATACTTGCAGGGACAGACCCTCACCACCTCCTAACAAACCCATTCCTTTATTGATCAGCTCTACTGCAAAATGTCTCTCTGTAAATTAAATCAAAATTTAAAACTTTCTACTGGTCAGTCCTACTTGTGCTCTTTCCTCCTCCACAGAATAAATCTAAAACCTCTTGAGCTTGTCAACTGGTTGGAGCATTGAAGATCCTGGTATGCAAAACCCTGGAGGAAAACAGAACTTGAACAACCAGAGTCCTTGCCCTCAGGAAGCTTACTCCCTAACTGAGGAGACAGAGAGATGAACAAGCTGCAAAATAAGGCAAAATCAAATGTGGGCTGAAGATGATTTTAATATGCCATACCCTCCATGTATTCCCTGGTAGCTCAGTTGTTAAAGAGTCTGCCTGCAGTGCAGGAGACCTGGGTTCGATCCCTGGGTCAGGAAGGTCCCCCAGAGAAGGGAATAGCTACCTACTCAAGGATTCTTGCCTGGAAAATCCATGGACAGAGGAGCCTTGTAGGCTGCAGTCCATGGGATCGCAAAGAGTCAGAAATGACTGAGCGACTTCACTTTCACTTTTCACTTTCATGCATTGGAGAAGGAAATGGCAACCCACTCCAGTATTCTTGCCTGGAGAATCCCAGGGACGGGGGAGCCTGGTGGGCTGCCGTCTATGGGGTTGCACAGAGTCAGACACAACTGAAGCGACTTAGCAGCAGCAACAGCAGCAAGAATGATGGCATAGGTTCTTCTGGTTCATATTGAACTTGAGTCCAGGAAAATAACCAGGTCTTTTTCTCATAAACTGCTCTCAAGGTAGTCTTGGGCAGCTGAGCCATTGGGAACAACTTTATACTCAATTCCTATGAAATTCCATCCTGTCCGTTTCAGTTCCTGGCTCTTGTTTATGGGGATACGAAAACCTTGATCTTGACATTCAGGGAAGGAGTTATTCCTCCCAGCTCTTCAACACCTCCAGCAACAGCTGTGGAATAGGGGACCTGGGCAGAGTCTGGGTTGGTTGCGGGTGGGCGAAGGAGGGTTTGGTTTCTGCTGGTTTGCAGCTTCATTCTCAGCTTCTTTCCTGCTTGCCTCACTCAGACCCTGGCAAAGGTACCCAGGGTCTTTGTCTGAGAGCAACAGATGAGGGCAGCCCCTTAGGTCACAGCACCCCCTCATGACCACCTGCACACCTCACTGCCAGAAACCACAGAGGTTCTCCCCTGTCCTGTGAGGGAAAGCAGGTGGAAGAAATGCCAGAGACATGGACTGTGGGGAAGGGGTTCTTTCCTATCCTCATTTGATATAATGTAAAATAACAGAATTGAGTGAAATAGCATTAAGAGTGACTTTCTTTTAATTTTGTCAGCAGAGCTATGTGATTCTGAACTTTTCACAAAGTATAAAAACAATCAAGTCCATAGGCTGACATTAAAGTTCTACACTGCAATATAATGTCAAATATAAATCTCTAAAATGGCAAATCTATAGGGAGAAAATTATAGAAATTAGACTCACTATAATTTTGAATACTGAATTTTTATGTTGCAATCATTTGTGTTATATCCATTCTGTTATTCTCTTTTAATGTCACTAAAAGCCAGTCAATTATCCTTTCGGGGGAAGGGCTTTCTTTTTTGATAAGATCATGTCCTCCCTTTTTTTGATATTAAAATATCTTTTCTCCATAAATATTGGGGAAATGAATAGATGATAGTTAACATATTTGCAGCTTTACTTGGCAAAAATAAAAAAATTTAATACTCTGCATTATTTCCTAAATGTTTTCTGCAACTTTACCAGATTGTGAAACCCAAAATTCCAGGAGCTGTTGACCCAAAGGTCTGATAAGTATACCTATGATGTCTTCATCCAGGTTGCTGATGAAAAATGCCAGCCCAGAGAGGATTATGTACAAAATCAGGCAGCATGACCCTGAGGACCATCTTTCAGGTCAATATCAATCCATGAATCAACACATTTAAGATATGTTTGTTCAACCAACCATAAATCTACCTATTTTATTTTCTTGGCTCCAAAATCACTTCTGATGGTGACTGCAGCCATGAAATTAAAAGACGTTTGCTCCTTGGAAAGAAAGCTATGACAAACCGAGACAATGTGTTAAAAAGCAGAGACAACACTTTGCTGATAAAGGTCCATCTGGTCAAAGCTATGGTTTTTCCAGTAGTCATGTATGGACATGAGAGTTGGACCATAAAGAAGGCTGAGCACCGAAGAATTGAGGCTTTTGAATTGTGGTGCTGGAGAAGACTCTTGAGAGTCCCTAGGACTTCAAGGAGATCAAACCAGTCAATCCTGAAGGGAATCAGTCCTGAATAGTCACTGGAAGGACTGATGCTGAAGCTCCAATACATTGGCCACCTGATGTGAAGAGCTGACTCATTGGAAAAGACCCTAATGCTGGAAAAGACTAAGGGCAAGAGAAGAAGGGGGTTGGCAGAGGATGAGATGATTGAATGGCATCATTGACTCAATGGACAGGAATTGAGCAAACTCCGGGAGACAGTGAAGGACAGGGAAGCCTGGTGTGCTGCATTTCATGGGGTCATAAAAAGTCAGACACGGCTGACCAACTGAACAACAACATATTATCAACAAGCTCACATTCAACCATCATGCCCAAAGAGTAGCTTGAGAGACTGTGCTTAAGTCCCCACTGAAATCAAAGTATACTTGTATATGAGATAGCAATGGATGAACTGGTTGAAAACCCAGAAGTACTTGAGGTTTTTTCCTGTTCATTATGCATTTTCCCTTCTTCCTGTAACTACACTATGGTTTTCCTTTGGAGAACCACCACTCAACCACTTTCAGTCTATTGGGCCCAGGTCTTGACTCCACCCCTCAACTGTATGGGTGGATATGTGGCTGGCCAGGCTGGCCAATCAGCATCATCCACCTTTCTGAGTATAGTATTTGGGTCAGGGATGGGTATAAGACTGATGACAATTCAAAAAGACAGTTATAAAGGTTTTTTTTTTGTTTTTTTTTTACTTAATGACAAAAAAAGGCATCTTTCCACTGACATTCTGGAGAAAGTATGATATAAACCTGGGATCCTAGGGGCAACCTAGCTCCCCAAAAGAACAGCCTGCCTGCATATAACCAGCCCCAAACAGTAGAGATAAGAACTGAAGAGAAAGTGAGAGTAAGTCATGATGACATTATTAGAGTACCTTAATCCATGAGGATTCAAGTCACTTCTATCCCCAATATTGGTTACATGACTCAATTAAATCTCTCCTTTTTACTTAAGCCACTTGAGTTGTCTGTTGATGACTGCAAGTAAAAGAGCTTGACTGATACATAAGATTCATTCAAAAATATGAGTTTGGCAAGTCCTACCATTTCATTTATCACACATTTAGTATGTGCCTTCACAGTTCAAGGCACTGTGCTAAACTCAGGGATACAACTGAGAATAAAGTTGGTTCTGGCATTTAAAGAGGTAGTTTGGTGAAGGAGACAGACATATGAAAACATGTGTGTTCAGGGCCAGAGCCAAGGATAATTAACACAGGAGCATGCAGACCAAGCTGAACAATTCTACCTTTCAGGGTCCACAAAGCCATCAGAGAAAGGTGACATCAGGAGAGATTTCTTGTCTTTAATATTTACTCATTTATTTGGTTGCTTTGGATCTTAGCTACAGTATGCAGGATCTTCATCGCCACCCGTGGACTCCAGTTTGTGATGTGTGGGATCGGTAGTTACTGTGGGCTCTCCGGGACTGCAAGGCAGATTCCTAACCACTGGACCACCAGGGAAGTCCCTTAATGGATTCTTGAACCAGCTCCAGGGGAGTCAACAACTTCTCTTCTAATGTTCCCATGTGTTTAATTAAGAAAGAAATCTAGAAATCTTTCTGGAAGAGCTTTTAAGATCACTAAGTTATGCTTTCCGAAACCCAGAATTTTTTTAAAAAATAATAATTATAAAGTGTATATATCTACCCTTTCATCACCTCCCTCATTCTCCATGATTTCCCTAAGATTATAGGACAGAGGTTGAATGGTCAAAACTAAGTTTATTCTCTTTCTTTGGATGAGATTATCTGAGCCTCAGGGCTAGAACTTGTTTAAAGCACTCTGAAACTCTTTACATTTCATAACTAAATTGGACTTTCACTTTCTGTTTGTTCCATACTGTTCCATATTAAGATCATTTTTCTAGAAGGCAAGACTGAGCCAGATAAAAAGAAAAGTGTTCCTGTAGTCATCTGTTAATCTTATACCTCCTATACCAAGCATGATTCCCATTCTTATCTTTTTTCTTCTATTTCTCCAAGACACAGTTAATGGTAAGATTTTAGAAACATGGTAATTTATAGTATATGAGCTATATATCTGAAATTTCCTGTTTAAAGGACAATAATTGGGGCAAAGAATAATTTTGTGGTGTCCCCAGTTATAATTTAATACAGAAAATTCACAAAGAAGAGTTGGTTTTTCTCTGCCATTTATATAAGAGATGTTTATAAATTTTTGCCACCTCACAGTTCCTGCTAAAGGAACGGGTACTCCCAAAGCTGACTAAAGCTAGAGTTAGCATCAGATCATCTCAATAAATGCAAGAAAAGTACCTGACCAAAATACAACAAACTTTCATTATAATAGGGAGGAAGAACTCTTAAAAAGTAGATTTAAAAGTTCTAACCGCAAAGGGAGAAAAAGTAACTGTGTTTGGTGGCAGATGTTAACTATATTTGTTGTGATCATTTCTCATTACATACAAATATCAAATCATTATGCTGTACAAAGGAAACCAAGATAATGCTATATGTCAACTATATACCTCAAAAAAAGCCTGTAAGCAGCCTAGAAATAGATTAAAATCTCCTCATTTTGATACAGGGCATGTACCTCCAAATAAATCCTACAGGTAACATCATATTTGATGGTAAAGCATTGGATGCTTTCTCTCAAAGATGGGGACAAAAATGTTCTGCATCACTTCTATTCAGCATTGTACTAGAAGTCCTAAACTGTGCAATAAGGCAAGAAAAGAAATCAGTGACAAAAGGTTAGAAAGAATGAAGCAAACTGCCATCATTAACAGATGCTGCTGCTGCTGCTAAGTCGCTTCAGTCATGTCCGACTCTGTGCAACCCCATAGACGGCAGCCCACCAGGATCTCCCATCCCTGGGATTCTCCAGGCAAGAACACTGGAGTAGGGTGCCATTGCCTTCTCCACATTAACAGATGACATCATTATAAATGAAGAAAACGTTATGGAAGACATGAAAGAAAAAAAAAAACAGAACAAGTAAGTGGATCTAGCAAGATCTCAAGGTGAATGATCAATATATAAAAGTTAATTGCAATTCTAGAAAACAGAAACAATTAAAAGTGAAAGTTATATGATATTACATTTTAAATAAGTTTTTAACATCTAACATCAAACAGTATATCCAGTGAAAGATGCACAACACCTCCACACTAAGAGCTACAAAATAATGCTGAGAGATATTTTTTAAAACCCGAATAGATGGAAAGATATATAATGTTCACGGGTTAACTCATGGAAAGCTCAATATTTTTAAGATGCACATTATCCCAAATTGATACATAAATTTAATACAATCCATATCAAAATTCAGGAGAAGGCAATGGCAAGCCACTCCAGTACTCTTGCCTAGAAAATCCCACGGATGGAGGAGCCTGGTAGGCTGCAGTCCATGGGGTCGCTAAGGGTCGGACACGACTGAGCGACTTCACTTTCACTTTTCACTTTCACACATTGGAGAAGGAAATGGCAACCCACTCCAGTGTTCTTGCCTGGAGAATCTCAGGGACAGGGGACCCTGGTGGGCTTCTGTCTATGGGGTCACATAGAGTCGGACACGACTGAAGTGACACAGCAGCAGCAGCAGCATATCAAAATTCCAGTAGAATTTTTTTAAGAAATTGAAAAATTTTGTTGATGTTTAGTAGAAACCAATGCAATACTGTAAAGCAATTATTCTTCAATTAAAAATAAATAAAAAGAAAAACTGATGCTAAAATGTAAATTGAAATTGAAAAGATCTAGAATTACCAAGAAATAATGAAAAAAGACCAAAGCTGCAAATACTACACTATCTGATTTCAAGACTTATGATAAAGCTGCAATGATCAAGAGTGTGATGTGATAATAGTGTAAGAATAAAGCTACAGATCAGTGAAACAGAATAGACAGCACAGTCGTCTGATTTTTCAATAGATTCACCAAGTTAATGAAATGGGAAAAGTCTTTTTAACAAATGGTGCCAGAATATCTGGATATCTTTATTTTTAGAAAAGAGTCTCAATTTTTATCTCACACTCAGATAGTAAAGAATCTGCCTGCAATGCAGAAGACCCAGGTTCAAGCCCTGGGTTGGGAAGATCCCCTGGAGAAGGGAATGGCTAACCACTCCAGTATTCTCACCTGGAAAACCCCATAGGCAGAGGAACCTGGCAAGCTACAATCCATGAGGTCGCAAAGAGTCCTACATGACTGTTTCACACACAAAAATTAACTCAGGGACTTCCCTGGTGGCGCAGGGGTTAAGAATCCAGCTGCCAGTGCAGGGGACACGGGTTCAGTCCCTGACTGGGGAAGATTCCACATCATGGAACAACTAAGCCTGTTTACCACAACTGTTGAGCCCACACTGTGGAGCCTGCAAGTCGCCACCACTGAGCCCAGTGCTGCAAATACTGAAGCCTGTGCCTAGAGCCCAACAAGAGAAGCCACCACAATGAGAAACCTGCTCACCACAGTGAAGAGTAGCCCCCGCTCGCCACAACTAGAGAAAGTCCGCACACAGCCATGAAGACCCAGCACAGCCAAAAGTTAATTCAAAAGGCATCATCAGTCAGTTCAGTCGCTCAGTTGTGTCCAACTCTTTGCGACCCCATGAATCACAGCACGCCAGGCCTCCCTGTCCATCACCAACTCCCAGAGTTCACTCAAACTCATGTCCCTCGAGTCGGTGATGCCGTCCAGCCATCTCATCCTCTGTCGTCCCCTTCTCCTCCTGTTCCCAATCCCTCCCAGCATCAGGGTCTTTTCCAGTGAGTCAACTCTTCCCATGAGGTGGCCAAAGTATTGAAGTTTCAGCCTCAGCATCAGTCCTTCCAAAAGGCATCACAGACCTAAACATAAAAGCAAGAACCATAAAATTTCTGGAAGATAAAATTTATTCGCAACTTTATAGGGTAGGCAAAGATATTTTAAGCAAGATACAAAAAGCTAACCACAGAAGAAGAAAAGATTATGTATTGGACTTCATCAAAATTTAAAATTTCTGCTCATGAAAACACCAGTAGAATAAAGACAGAGATCAGGAGAAAGATATTTGCAATGCATATATCTGACAAAAAGCTTGTAGCCAAAATATGAAAAGAGCTCTTACAAGTCAATAACTTAAAAAAAAAAAAAGCTAATAAAAGGTAAAAAACTGTAACAGACTCTTTACCAAGATATAGGAATGGGAAAACACAAACACACAAGAAGATGCTCAACATTGTTGATCGTCAGAGAAGTGCAAATTAAAACCATAATGAGATACTGCTAAATAAACATTCAGTTCAGTTCAGTTCAGTCACTCAGTCGTGTCCGACTCTTTGCGACCCCATGAATCACAGCACGCCAGGCCTCCCTGTCCAACACCAACTCCCGGAGTTCACTCAAACTCATGTTCATCGAGCCAGTGATGCCATCCAGCCATCTCATTCTCTGTCGTCCCCGTCTCCTCCTGCCCCCAATCCCTCCCAGCATCAGAGTCTTTTCCAGTGAGTCAGCTCATCGCATGAGGTGGCCAAAGTATTGGAGTTTCAATTTTAGCATCAGTCCTTCCAATGAACACCCAGGACTGATCTCCTTTTAAATGGACTGGTTGGATCTCCTTGCAGTCCAAGGGACTCTCAAGAGTCTTCTCCAGCACCACACTTCAAAAGCATCAATTCTTCGGCGATCAGTTTTCTTCACAGTCCAACTCTCACATCCATACTGACCACGGGAAAAACCATAACCTTGACTAGATGGACCCTGGTAGGCAAAGTAATGTCTCTGCTTTTTAATATGCTATCTAGGTTGGTCATAACTTTCCTTCCAAGGAGTAAGCGTCATTAGAATAACTAAAATGAAAGGGACTAATAATACCAAATACTGGCAAGCATATAGAACCCTTTAACTCTCATTCCATTGATAGGGGAATAAAATGAACAACCACTTTGGAGGACTCTTCAGTGGTTTCCTATAAAGTTACACTGACTCTCTGACATAGAAAGTTCACTTCTAGATATTTACCCAAAAAGAAATCAAAATACATTCACACAATAGAAGACTAATTGGCAATAAAAATGAACCACTGATAGAGAAAATGCATACAGTGTGATTCCATGTGCTTAAAGTTCCAAGATAGGCAAAACTAAGCAGCTGATGGGGTCACAGAGGCAGGAGCGATGGAAGGCAGTGTGCAATGACAAGTGTTCTCTATCTTGCTTGGGGGTGACAATTTCATGGATACATACAATTCTAAAAACTCATCAAACTCAATTAAAAGGTGTTCATTTTATTGTGTGTTAATTACATCTTAATTTACACAAGAAAGAAAAAAATAACATAGGAAAACCACATTTTTTTGTTTCATTCCAAAAGATGATAGTAATTTCCTGCCCACCTAAATCCCTGATATGGAACCCACTTTCTCTCATTCCTGCTCCCAAAGCTAACTAAACCAAGAATTGTCACCCAACCAAGGTCAGACATGCCTGGAACAGCCTGATTGCATACACTCTTAGATTATTTGTAATTATTTAATTTCTGTCTCTCTCATGAGATTGTGCAACATTTCCTGGAACATAACAGACCTTCAGTTAATACATGTCAAAGAGAAGATGGATAAATGGATGGATGATAGAACATACTCAACGATTATCTGGTCCAAGCCTTTCCATGAGTACAGAAAGGAGAGAGATCTAGGGAAACTGAGCAATTTTATCAAGGTCACATAGCCAATGGCAGAGCTCATACTGGGACATGACAGAGGAGACGTGTTCTCTGCTGCTGCTCCATATTGTGGTGTTTACATGTGATGCCTGGAAACATGGCCACCATCTTGTAGGTATGAAGAAAGAAAAACCAATATGCTGAGAAAGAAAGAAGGCAAAGATATGGGGGGAAGCTCTGGTTTTTGCTGATATCACAGAGCTACTGAACCTGGAGCTTCTCTTCTTTAGGATTTCTTATTGCATTAGATAATAAGTATATCTTTCTATTATTTAAGTCAGATGAATGTGAGCGATCACTTACTTGCAGGCAAAATACCCAAAATTTACACAACAGCATGAGCAAACACAAGACATTCAAGAAATTGACAAGGCAATGTGACTGGAGTACAGAGAGCAGAGAGGGTGGGAAGACACTGCTGGGCATGAAGACGAGGCCACATCACCCATCCCAAGTGCCTGGGGAGGCAGTGAAGGAACACTGGTGTTCCATTGTGGACAGCCAGGAAGAAGAAAACTTTGACCATGGAATGAAATTTTGCATGTAGACTGATACGTTGAAGACTCTATTCTTGGTACAAGTTCAACCCTCTCTGGCTATGGCCAGGGTACGGACAGCAATTGGTGCTTAACCATCTAACCAGTCAGGAAATTCACTAACAGTATAAGCTCTACCTCCCAGACCTCCCTTTCCCTCATGCAGTGATGCCAAGAGGCAAGCCAGGTGAGGGTTTATGGGTTACATGCAGGTCCCAACTACACAAGCCAGAGAAAACACACAGAGCTGCCAAGATCCAGAAGGTCAGAAGCTTACAAACTCAGATTCTCCTCTAATACCCCAATAATTCTTACCTATATATGATCATAGGATCTCAGGCAGTGTCTTTTGCATAGATGCCTTCCAAATTCCATTTCAGATCCTTCTTCTCTTCTAAATGAAAAGATACCAAACAAAACATCTCTCCCTTTGCCTCATGCCTAGACTTCCTAGTATCTTGCTGTCCAAGACGGGTTCTTTTTTGCTGAATCAATCAATATATATATATATACTTATTTCAAAAGACATTCTATTTCTACTAATAAAACACACCATATAAAATATTCCCCATTCCTTGAATGCCTATATAAAATATAACCACATGAGTATAGATTTTTATACACAGAATCTCAAAGCAGATACATCTCCCACACAGATCACTTAACTTTTTCTCACTTATCTAAATACATTCAGCTGCATTCTGGGTCAGAACTATCCCCCTCCAAGACAATATTCAAATTGTTCCACAGAATTATTGCTATATGTGCCAGGGGGTTTATAAGAAGGAAGTCAGGCATGTAATTGTGAACAAGACACATCTCTAAGACAAAAGGGAGCAGACAAATAATTAGCTAACACAAGCGTCATCACAAGAGACTTTGTCAGAAGACCAAAAAAAGGAATGTTTGGAAGACCAAAAAAAGGAATGTTTTTTATCAGCCTAGGATGGTGTGAGACTATTGTTGAACTTCAGGCATAGGAAGAGGTCAAAGTCATTTCAAGGTCTTTCCAGTTTTTGGAGTATATTGTACATTACCAGGAAGAAAGCACTGTGGAAGCTATATGTCTGACACTAGAATTCCATTTACCAAAACACCACAGGGAAGTATATTGTTGGTTAAAATGGTGAGGGGACCAAGAAAACATACCTAAAAATGATCTAGGATGCATCATGTAAATAAAATTTTGCCTTATCTGAAAGTCATGCTCAGCAAACATGACAGAAACAGAAAAGGGCAATGTTGGATACAACTTTGAATAATAAACATCATTATTCACTGAGTGCCTGCTCTGGACCACAATGCTTTGATTCCTTACTACAGACCTGAAGTGAAGAAGGTTATTAATGTTCCCTCAGTTTGCAGATGAGGAGGTTAAGGTCAGAGTGGTTAAGTTACTTGCCCAAAACCACTGATCTAGTATGTCTGAACCCAAGTCTGCATGCGTGCCTGCTAAGTCACTTCAGTCATGTCCAACTGTTTGCAACCATATGGACTGTAGCTCACCAGGCACCCTTGTCTATGGGCTTCTTCAGGCAGGAATACTGGAGTGGGTTGACATGTCCTCCTCCAAGGGATCTTCCTGACCCACAGATTGAACATGCATCTCTTATGTCTCCTGCATTGGCATGCAGGTTCTTTACCATACCACTAGCACCACCTGGAAAGCCCCAACCCAAGTCTACCTGACTCCAAACTAGTCTACCACTAGTCCATGCCACCTTAAAGATTTTGAAGTTAGGAGACATTTTTCTGATGACTCCCAAAGAACTTTGGTCTATGGATCACTGCAAGAGGTAAGGTCGAAGGTCCTATGGACCCTGTGCTTCATCCTCTGACAAATAACACTGTAAAACTGAACCCTCTCCCTGTAGCCATTCAGGTATGACCCAAATCAAATCCCATATAATTATACAGTGGAGTGGCAAACAGATTCAAGGGGTTAAATCTGATAGAGTACCTGAAAAAACATGGATGGAGGTTCATTACATTGTACAGGAAGCTGTGATCAAAACAATCCCCAGAAAAAAGCAACACATAAAAGCAAAATGGTTCTCTGAGGAGGCCTTACAAATAGCTGAGAAAAGAAGAGAAGTGAAAGGCAAAGTAGAAAAGGAAAAATACATCCATCTGAATGCAGAATTCCAAAGAACAGCAAGGAGAGATAAGAAAGACTTCTTAAGTGAACAATGCAAAGAAATAGAGGAAAACAATAGAAGGGAAAGACTAGAGATCTCTTCAAGAAAATTAGAGATGCCAAGGGAACATTTAAAGCAAGAACGGACACAATAAAGAACAGAAATGGTAGAAGCAGAAGATATTAAGAAGAGGTGGCAACAATACACAGAAGAACTGTATAAAAAATGTGTTAATGACCCAGATACCCATGATGGTGTGATCACTCACCTAGAGCCAGACATCCTGGAGTGTGAAGTCAAGTGGGCCTTAAGAAGCATTACTATGAACAAAGCCAGCTGAACTATTTCAAATCCTAAAAGATGATGCTGTGAAAGTGCTGCACTCAATATACCAGCAAATTTGGAAAACTCAGCAGTGGCCACAGGACTGGAAAAGGTTAGTTTTCATTCCAATCCCAAAGCCAAAGACTGTTCAAACTACCAGACTCATTTCACATGACAGCAAGGCAATGGTCAAAATTCTCCAAGCTAGGCTTCAACGGTACATAAGCTGAGAACTTCCAGATGTACAAACTGAATTTAGAAAAGGCAGAGGAACCAAAGATCAAATTGCCAAAATCCATTGGTTCACAGAAAAAGCCAGAGAATTCCAGAAAAACATCTGAGTGACTGAACAGCAACAACCCGCAGTCACAGCTCACATGACCAAAAGTCTTCCTTAACTCAACAGACAGGGATTCTAGTGGAGTTCTGCCACTGACTGGCCCCTCACATCTAAGTTTCCTCACCTATTAAATAGAATAGCATCTTCTTTGACCCTGCCTCACGGGCCCAGTGAGAGTTAAGGAATTAAGAGTGAACAGGCTCTAGACAGGGAAGAAAATCTTATTCCTTGTGAAGGAATTTTCACTTTGCATGGAGATCCAGAATGGAAGAGCAGAAGGAGTCCTAAGACTGAAGTCAGATGACCAGAAAAATAGCTCTTGATTCAGCCATTACTACCCATGGGTTCTTGGACAAGTCACTGCCCTATTTTGACTCTCAATGTCCTCATTCAGAAGATGATGTCATCATCACAGTAGATCAAGAATTCTTCAAATATGGCCTACTGCCCAGAAGTAGACCACATGCATTCTCCTAAGGGGTCTCAAACTTGAGCAAGAAATAAAGGTGCTTTCACTAATTTCATGAGTAGATAGCCCATTTCAAAGAGTTCTTTTTATGCACAGCTAATTGTTACTTACCAGTAACCTACTAAGTAGGTTACTGTAATGTGTTACCAATTAAAATTAACGTGTTTCTAGTCTACTCGGACTTAAATATTTGGCAACATTCAACACTCCTACTGTGTATGAACATGTGCAGATGGTTGGAGGGCCCACAGTTTTCAGGAAGAATACACTGATATCAACATCATTAGCACTATCTTTAGTTAATCGTGGCTTTCAATTACTGTTATGACTGCTTATAAATTAATGTTAATTAAGCTCCATAATTACCAGTTTAGATTATCATGGGTCATTTGATTAACCTTCCCACACATGGTGATGCACACTTGGATCCACAGTGTTTGAGGCTTAGGATTTTCAGTAGTTGGACTTGAAGGCACATAAGAATTGGATGGCTGGTCAAACCAAATATTTGTCGAGCATCTATTATGTAACAAATTCTATTCTAGGCACTAGAATCCTTCTGTGAATGACACAAAGTCCTACCTTCTAAAACTGTATGTGCCATGGGAGGTTTCTAAATAATAAACAAAACAAGTATGTAAGGCAATGCCAGGGATCAAGCAAGTATGATGAAAAAGACAGGAGGACTTCCCTGGTGGTCCAGTGTGAAGACTTCGCCTTCCAATGCAGGGGGTGGAAGTTCAATCTCCGATCAGGAAGCTAAACTTCCACATGCCTCACGGTCAAAATACCAAAACATAAAACAGAAGCAATATTGTAATAAATTCAGTGATGTGGACCATCTAAAAATGGTCCACATCAAAAACAAAAAAAGACAGGGTAATGTGGTAAACAGGGAACAAAAGGCTACCTCAGCCAAGACCAAGGGTCTTCAAAGTCCTCTCTAAGGGAACAACATGTAAGTTAAAAAGTGAATAAGGAGAAGCAGGCTCACAAGATCTAAGCGAACTGCAGTCAACTCCAACAGAACAGCAAGTAAAAAAGCTCTGAGGCAGGAACGAGCCTGCAGTATATCATGGTTTGGATTGTCATTCAACAAATGGGTTCCTCTCCTCCTCCCACTGTGGACAGAATACACTACCCTGCCCCCTGATGTTGAGATTGGCCATATGACTTGGCTTTGGCCAATGGAGTATAAGCAAAGGTGACACAAGCAAAAGCTTAGAGTGGGCTTGTGTGATAGGCCTGCCTCCTTGGGCTTCTGCCTTGCCCCCAAGAAGAGCATGTCCTGTGTTGTTGCTGGTCCTTCATCCAGGGCTCCATAATGATCACACATGGAGCAGAACTGAGATCAAACTACTGTGAAGACCCAAACCCAGCTGGATTTTCAGCTTGGAGCTGAATCTCCTAGCCAAAACTCAGACTGAATCAGCTGCTTCACTCAACTTGGAGTCCTAAAAAGTGAAAATAAATGTTTATCATTTTATGCTGAGTTTGGGAGCAGTTTATTACACAGCAATAGCTGACTGATGCAGCATGTTTGCTGCTACTGCTGCTAAGTTGCTTCAGTTGTGTCCAACTCTGTGTGACCCCACAGACAGCAGCCCACCAGGCTCCCCCGTCTCTGGGATTCTCCAGGCAAGAACACTGGAGTGGGTTGCCATTTCCTTCTCCAATGTGTGAAAGTGAAAAGTGAAAGTAAAGTCGCTCAGTCCTGTCTGACTCGTAGCGACCCCATGGACTGCAGCCCACCAGGCTCCTCTGTCCATGGGATTTTCCAGGCAAGAGTACTGGAGTGGGGTGCCATTGCCTTCTCCCATGCAGCATGTTTAGACAGAGAGAAAATCAGTCTGACTACAGGGAGCAAAGAAGTCACCTTCCATATTCATGTACCAATATGGATGAGATAGGAAGGAGCCTGATAAGGTAGAGCTTTACAAGAAAAGCTTTTAGCTTTGGATTTTAAGTGTATTCGTAAGTTATTTGGGAGTTTTAAGCGTAAGAGTAATAGTAATCTGCTGTTTTATGTAGGACGGACTGCAGAGGTACAAAAGTGGAAAATGGATTACCAGTTAGATAGCTATCACGATATTCCAAGCAAGAAATGATGGTAGAGTAGGGATGTGGCTATGAAAATGCTGAGAAGTAACCTAAGTCAAGATACAATATGGACATACAAGAGATGGTAATCCTCTTGGAAAATGAAGTCCTTCATACTGCAAAGTCCACCACATTAGAGGAAGCACCAGCGTTTTAGGTCAAAGCCCCAGCAAATAATAAAAGCACTCCTTTGCTGACTCTTTGTCATCCAGCCTCTTGCTTCTCAAAGCATGTTTCATGGAGCAGCAGCAGCAGCAGCATCTCTGAGGAACTGTTAGAAATGCAGAGTCTCAAGTCTTACCCCAATCTACTGAATTAAAACTCAGATGTTAGCAAGATCCCCGCAAGTTTCATATGCACGGTAAATTTGGAAAAGCATGACTCCGGCATATACGTCCCCTGGGAACTTGTAGGAAGGGGTGACTGACAGAGCAGAGATGATGTACTCCCCGATTTCCTGGCCAAATACCCAATCCAATCTCCATGAGCACTAAATAGGAGAATTCTAGGAGTCAAGAGACCTTTGTACAAGACTTGGAATGTTCCTTGGCTGACATAACCTTGGTGGGTTTGGGGCAGCTTAGCTGTATACTCTCTGAAGCACACACTACCCACAGAAATCATTCTCTTAGAAACCCCAATCTCTGGAAACTTCTTAGGGATATTAACAGAGACGAAGAGAAAGACCCTGAAAACCTTGGTGGCCTGACAAGGAGGAAACCACGTTGCTTCTGCCACTTTTATCCTAATCAGTTCAGTTCAGTTCAGTCGCTCAGTCGTGTCCGACTCTTTGTGACCCCATGAATCACAGCACGCCAGACCTCCCTGTCCATCACCAGCTCCCAGAGTTCACTCAAACTCACGTCCATCAAGTCAGTGATGCCATCCAGCCATCTCATTCTCTGTCGTCCCCTTCTCCTCCCACCCCCAATCCCTCCCAGCATCAGAGTCTTTTCCAGTGAGTCAACTGGTCGCATGAGGTGGCCAAAGTATTGGAGTTTCAGCTTTAGCATCAGTCCTTCCAATGAACACCCAGGACTGATCTCCTTTAGAATGGACTGGTTGGATCTCCTTGCAGTCCATAGGGTATATTAGATAAATCCTGACTATGTTCGTGGACCTCAGAGACCTGGGTGCAGGGTCATCAGTTCAATCACAAAGAGAAGGTGACATTATCTGTGAACAAGAAGAATGGAACAGAGCCCTTCTGCCAGGAAATACAATGGGACACATTCTTGAGTTGTGACAGGAAAAAAAGCCTACCAGTGGCAGCACAAGGCCAGGTTCCAGCAGGGAAAAGTAAAAGGTCTCTACCCAAAATGCTGGCACTGAGAACCAGATGTGAATCGAAGCAGAAGGGAAAGCACCATCAGGGGCATGAAGGCTTCAGGGATATGTGCACACAGAGAACATCAGAAACCCAGCAAGCATGAGAAGGGCTTAAAAATGGATTTTGATCTTGAAGTCAAAATGAAAGTGAAAGAAAGTGAACGTTGCTCAGTCGTGTTCAACTCTTTGCAACAGTCTATATAGTCCATGGAATTCTCCAGCCCAGAATACTGGAGTGGGTAGCCTTTCCCTTCTTCAGGGGATCGTCCCAACCCAGGGATCAAACCCAGGTCTTCCTCACTGCAAGGGGATTCTTTACCAGCTGAGCCACCAGGGAATGGGTACTGGAATGGGTAGCCTATCCCTTCTCAAGCGGATCTTCCCGACCCAGGGATTGAACCAGGGTCTCCTGCATTACAGGCGGATTCTTTACCAACTGAGCTATCAGGGAATCAGAAATGAGAAGAGTGGAAAAAAGAAAGGAAAAGAAAGTAAAATCTCAGGACCAGTCAGAAATATTAGGCCTAACGTGGCAAAGAAGGAACTGAAGAAGCAGGTCGAAGCTATTTCAAACAAGTTAAAAACACGCAGAAAGAGGGAAGGAAACACCAGAGGGAAATCAAAAAGAAAACACCAGGGGAAAAAAAAAAACCAGATTCAAGTTCCTTTTCTCAGGCAAAGAGGTGCTAGAAAAGATCGTTTCTGACATCCCTACCCCAGAAAAGTGACTTAAACCTGCAGAAGTCAAATGCTGTGGGAAAGCAAAGTAGGTTGATGCTGAGACCCGGGGCACCAGCAGCAGCAGGAATCTGAGAATGGGTTCTCCATCAGGAACAAGGAAGGAAGGCGTTCTAAATCTAAGGAATTCCATGGCCAAGGTCAGCCACGGAAGTGGCTGTGCCCTGAAAGACATCACAAAACTAATATAGCTTCAGGACCCTGCTATTCTAGAAAATGACAGAAAGGAGAGGAGTAGCCATGCTACTTCCAGACTGAGTGACCTTGGACGAGTTACCTAACTTCTGAAGAATGGAGGGTAATAATAGTGTGGATTCTCTAGGGTGATTGCAACGATTGAATGGATTAGAAAAGTATCTGGCGTATTCAGCACCCAGTAAGTGCTAGTTCTTCTTCCCTCACTGCACATAAATCCCATGAAGACAGGGATTATTGTCTGTGGAGAGCTGTAACCTTAGGCACCTAGAACAGGATATGGCAAATAGTACTTGCTCAATAAATATTTGTTAGCTGAGTGAATATTTCTCTCTGAATCTTTGCCCGAGTATACAGGTGAAGTATATTAGGCAATATTTTTTTATTCTTTTCCATTATGATTTATCATGGGATATTAAATACAGTTCCCTGTGTTATATAGTAGAACCTGATGTTTATCCATTCTGCCTATAATAGTTTGCATCTGTTCATCTGAAATTCTCCATCTCTCTCCCACCTCACCTCTCCCTCGGCAACCACAAATCTGTTCTCTTTGTGAGTGTGTTTCATAGGTAAGTTCATTTGTGTCACATTTTAGATTTCACCTGGAAGTGATATCATATACTTGTCTTTCTTTTCACTTAGTGTGATAATCTCCAGGTCCACCAGTGTTGCTGCAGATGGAATTATTTCACTCTTTTGAACAGCTGAGTAATATTCCCTGGTATATATGTGCCTCATCTTCATCACCCATGCATCTGTCCATGGACACTTAGGTTATTTCCATGTCTTGGCTATTGTGAATAGTGCTGCTGTGAACATAGGGGTGCGTGTGTCTTTTTGAATTATAGCTTTGTCCAGATACATGCCCAGGAGTGGAATTTCCAGAATCACATGGCACAGAGTTAGTGTGTATCTTGTTGTATACCTTTGAGTGGATCTTTTAAAAACTTCCCTTCCAGACCACTTGAGTTTTCCGGACCATCCCCCAATGGCCTTTCCAATTCCACCCCCACTATACATCAGTCACTCCCCTGGGGAGCCCTGCAGACAGTGAGGGGAGGTCACATCCTCTCTCTGTGCCCTGGGAATAGCTGGGAAAGATGTCCATGAACAGGTCTGTCAGTTACCCAGCTGAATCCCACCCAAATCGCACTGCACATCAGCCGAGCAAGGAGTCCCCTGTCACTCTCACAGCTCAGGGTGTCTGAGAAGACACTGTCAGGAGGATGACAGAAAGCAGAGAGGGCTTTCACTCTGCTGCAACTTCCACTCTCGCTACCTCAACAGAAAATGTAAATACTGGCAGACAAGAGCTGGGTTCTTACAGCACAAATCTAAGAGGCAGCATTCATTGATGGGGAGCCTCTGACTCCCAAATAAACAACCTGAAGACTGCGGTAAGTGTCCTGCCCATCCCCAAATACAGCCTGGAGGACAGAGTGGTATTGCCACTGCATGAGGGCACTCTTGCCTGAGGGCTGCCCTCTGTAGGTACCACTGGGCAATGTCAGCAGACCCTGGAAGGTGCTGCCAAGCCCCCACCATCTTCTTGGTGCTTTCTCCGGACCCCTGTGAGCGCCCACCCTACCTCTTCATAGGCAATGCACCCTCTAGAATATTCCACAATGACAGCAGTGCCGTCCAATACAGGAGCCAGTGCAGTATGACTCCTGAGCCCTTGAAACGTGATTACTGCCACAGAAGAGCTGCATTTTCAGTTTTTATTTAATTTTCAATAATTCACATTGAAATAGCCATGGTGGTTTATGGCAACTGTATTGAACAGCATGGCTCTCTGGTGATAAAAGGGCCCTCTTGCACCTCTGCCCTCAATCCTCACACCTCAATGAGCTGATGCTCCAATTAAAACCAGACTTTCAAGGAATACACTGATTTAAGCAAGCCTGGCTCCACTTCCTGGGGTTAAAGACCAGGGCACCACCACCTCCAAGGAATAAAGAAAGGCACGCCATCCCTGGCATGTCCACGGCTCTGACCTAGTCTACAGAGCTCCTCCCCACACATCACCTCCCCAGGAACTCACAAACCCCTGGGAAACGGGTACTATTTCCCCCACTTCACAAATCAGGGACATGGTCCAAGTTCATGTAGTTAGTCCTGGCCAAGTTGGGACTTGAATCCAGGTCCAAATCTGGAGCCCTCCTCTGAATTTTACCAGAGAAGAATGAAGGGAAAAAGAAACAGCCTCTTTAAAAAAACATCACATTTTCTTAAAAGAGTACAAGCTGCAAAGTGACCCAGATTTTGATTTCACGGCAGCTCAAACCATTCTCTCCCAGGACCTTATGTCTGAGCTGAAATGCTCCTGATTAAACCCATCAGTGATTCCCCATCATCTTCACCCCTTGGGCCTAGCAAACCCAGGCCCCCTGACAGCACCTCAGTGCCTTTCTTTCCCATTCATCCATTCAGACTGTTTGCACTGAGCATTTCCGTGCACCAGCGCTCTGCCAGGCACCAGCATTCCAGCCCAGATGTCTTCTGCCTGCTCCTCAACCTGCCCCCACCCACCAAGGCTCAGAGCATCCTCTCTTGGGATGCTTTCCCAGAAAACACACACACATGGACACACACGTGCACTCGTGGACACACCCCTCCAACCCACAGTAGAAACATTTGCTGTGATCTTACAATCCTTTATATGACATTTTATCTGCTTTTAGTTTGTATAAACACCTCCTTCTGCCACTCAACTGAATATTACTAGGATGCAGTAGCTGAACACTGCAATTTAGCCAACTCATGAAGCTTATACCTAGTGGGGAAGAACAACATCAAATTCACATATAAATACAAAAACAATTCCTGAGGGTTTCAATTCAGAGTGCCGCATGGTGCCTACGTAATAGTAGATCTTAGTAAATATCTGAGATTTTGCCCACTCTGAATTTTTACAAATAGAATACTGAGCATTCCACAGAAATAACGCCAATGATAATGTGAAGTATTGCTGATGTTTATTGTATATGACGGACCAACTGCTTGCTAATTTCTCTGCAGAAAGTATGCTTCTTAATCTTTACAATCTTTAAGTTCCTTAACCTTTACAATATGGGGTGGATACTACCACTGTCCCCCTATTTCATGTGGAGAAATTGAGGCACAGAGAAGTTAAAGAATTTGTTGTGTCATATACCTTTGGACCATTATCGTGGATTTGCAGGTTGCCAGCAACAATTTATCTCAACTAATGGTCGTAATTATTGCTTTTGATAAGTCAATTGCCCCACCTCAGCCAATGGGAGCCTTTTCAGTTTGCCTCTTGGCCACTTTTTGCACTAACCCAGACGCATCTGAAATTAGATAACCCAGAGCCATCTTGATGTTCCCCTGTCCCAAATTTCATAATTAGCTACATCCAGGGGGCTCTGCTCCCTTTCAGCGTTAAGAAACAAAACAGCAAGCTGGAGGACGGAGACTGAAACCAAATGCTCAGACTCAAGAGCCCAGGGAAATAATAAACATGAGAGTAAGAAAACAAAAATTAACAGGAGCGAGAACGCCATGCACGACTAAGGGAGCAGAAGAAGCCTGAAAATGATTGATTTCTGCTTTATAAATTTTAGATTATTTCCCTTGTTACAGTGAAAAAGTACTTTGCAACTTAAAAGATAAAAACAGTAAATAATGCCACATTGTAAACAACGGTCAACAGAGCACAGGCCTGAGAAACCCTATGGACCAAGTAGATTTCTGTTCTCTCTGGATGGGGAGAAAAGCCAAGATGGTTCTAGAACTTCTAGAGACCATCCCAAACCACAGTGAAAGGGGCTCAGCTTCAACTCTGGGCTGAGTGCCCAGCTTCCTTCCTGACTGAGGGCATCTTGGAATCCTTGTCTGCGCCATCCCTGTGTGTTAGTAAGCAGTCCTCCTCAGCCAGTGGGCAGCTGGGGCTCCAGGGGCAACATCAGGGTGCCCTGTGGGAGAAGCTCTGATCTCCTCCTGGCCCTCTCACCTGCTAACCATGAGGGCAGAGAGAGTGCATGAGGAGAACATTCTATCACATCACATCACCCATTTTATTTTCATCTATTTCACACTTATTTATCAAGCTTCAAACCTCCACCACCTCCCCGAGCCCTCAGCGGATGACCTCACTTCTTACTTCACTGAGCAACTAGAGAAAATGACCTCATCTTTACACCTTTAAGTCTGCCAGCCTCATGGCCCTGTATGCATTATCCTCTGTTTTCAAAGTCTGTGACTCCCTGTATCCCCTGCCTTCCCTCCGATTGCCAAGGATCTGCTCGCCTGCTCCTAAGATCAGCTCCTGACTCACGTCTGGAATTACAACCCCTCTCCCCTGTTCAAGGGCCTCCCTCTTAATATTAGCCATCCCCCTCTCCTGTATCATCCTTTTTTATTTACTGAAGTATAGTTACTGGCAACCCACTCCAGTGTTCTTGCCTGGAGAATCTCAGGGACGGGGAAGCCTGGTGGGCTTCCGTCTATGGGGTCACACAGAGTCGGACACGACTGAAGTGACTTAGCAGCAGCAGCAGCAGCAGTTACTTATGTTGGAGAAGGAAATGGCAACCCACTCCAGTATTCTTGCCTGGAGAATCCCAGGGACAGAGGAGCCTGGTGGGCTGCCATCTAAGGGGTCGCACAGCGTCGGACACGACTGAAGCAACTTAGCAGCAGCAGCAGTTACTTATGGGCTTCCCTGGTAGCTCAGACTGTAAAGAATCCACCTGCAATGCAGGAGACCTGGGTTCTGTCCCTGGTTGAGAGGATCCCCTGGAGGAGGGCATGGCAACCCACTCCAGTATTCTTGCCCTGGATAATCCCCATGGACAAAGGAGCCTGGCAGGCTACAGTTCATGGGGTCACAAAGAGTTGGACACAACTGAGTGACTAAGCACAGCATAGTTACATATAATATTGAGATAGTTTCAGGTATACAGCATAATGATTCAGTTGGGGGGGTGCAGCTTATATTGCATTACAGATTATTACAAGATATTGAGTATAATTCACTGTGCTATACAGTATATCCTTGCTGCTTACCTATTTTATAAAGAGTATTGTATCTGTTAATCTCATTCTCCTAATTTATCCCTCTCCCTTCCCCTTCTCCTTTACTAACCATAAGTTTACTTTCTATGTCTGTGAGTCTGCTTCCATTTTATATATAGATTCATTTGTATAATATTTTAGATTCCACATATAAGTGATATATAGTATGTTTCTTTGTCTCCCTTATTTCATTAAGCATAATATTCTCTTGGTCTATTCATGTTGCTGCAAATGGCAATATCTCGTTCCATTTTATGACTGAGTAAATCCTGGGTGTTCATTGGAAGGACTGATGCTAAAGCTGAAACTCCAATACTTTGGCCACCTCATGCGACGAGTTGACTCACTGGAAAAGACTCTGATGCTGGGAAGGGTTGGGGACGGGAGGAGAAGGGGACGACCGAGAATGAGATGGCTGGACGGCATCACTGACTCTGTGGACATGAGTTTGAGTGAACTCCGGGAGTTGGTGACGGACAGGGAGGCCTGGCGTGCTGTGATTCATGGGGTCACGGAGAGTTGGACACGACTGAGCAACTGAACTGAACTGAGTGTTCCATTGTATAAATACATCACATCTTCCCCATTCATCTGCTGTTGGACATTTAGGCTCCTTCCACGTCTTGGCTATTGTAAATAGTGCTGCTGTGAACACTGGGGTGCATGTACCTTTTTTAATTAGTTTTTTCCAGATATATACCTAGAAGTGGATTTGCTGGATCATATAGTAGCCAGCAGATTTGGAAAACTCAGCAGTGGCCACAGGACTGGAAGAGGTCAGTCTTCATTCCAATCCCAAAGAAAGGCAATGCCAAAGAATGCTCAAACTACCGCACAATTGCACTCATCTCACACGCTAGTAAAGTCATGCTCAAAATTCTCCAAGCCAGGCTTCAGCAGTATATAAACCGTGAACTCCCAGATGTTCAAGCAGGTTTTAGAAAAGGCAGAGGCACCAGAGATCAAATTGCCAACATCCGCTGGATCATGGAGAAAGCAAGAGAGTTTCAGAAAAACATCTATTTCTGCTTTATTGACTATGCCAAAGCCTTTGACTGTGTGGATCACAATAAACTGTGGAACATTCTGAAAGAGATGGGAATCCCAGACCACCTGACCTGCCTCTTGAGAAACCTGTATGCAGGTCAGGAAGCAACAGTTAGAACTGGACATGGAACAACAGACTGGTTCCAAATAGGAAAAGGTGTACGTCAAGGTTGTATATTGTCACCTTGCTTATTTAACTTATATGCAGAGTACATCATGAGGAACGCTGGGCTGGAAGAAGCACAAGCTGGAATCAAGATTGCCGGGAGAAATATCAATAACCTCAGATATGCAGATGACACTACCCTTATGGCAGAAAGTGAAGAGGAACTCAAAAGCCTCTTGATGAAAGTGAAAGAGGAGAGTGAAAAGGTTGGCTTGAAGCTCAACATTCAGAAAACAAAGATCATGGCATCTAGTCCCATCACTTCATGGGAAATAGATGGAAAAACAGTGGAAACAGTGTCAGACTTTGTTTTTGGGGGCTCCAAAATCACTGCAGATGCTGATTGCAGCCATGAAATTAAAAGACGCTTGCTCCTTGGAAGGAAAGTTATGACCAACCTTGATAGTATATCAAAAAGCAGAGACATTACTTTGCCAACCAAGGTCCGTCTAGTCAAGGCAATGGTTTTTCCCGTGGTCATGTATGGATGTGAGAGTTGGACTGTGAAGAAGGCTGACCGCCGAAGAATCGATGCTTTTGAACTGTGGTGCTGGAGAAGACTCTTGAGAGTCCCTTATACTGCAAGGAGATCCAACCAGTCCATTCTGGAGGAGATCAATCCTGGATGTTCATTGGAGGGACTGATGCTAAAGCTGAAACTGCAATACTTTGGCCACCTCATGCGACGAGTTGACTCACTGGAAAAGGCTCTGATGCTGGGAAAGGTTGGGGGCGGGAGGAGAAGGGGACGACGGAGAATGAGATGGCTGGATGGCATCACTGACTCTGTGGACATGAGTTTGAGTGAACTCCGGGAGTTGGTGATGGACAGGGAGGCCTGGCGTGCTGTGATTCATGGGGTCGCGGAGAGTCGGACACGACTGAGCGACTGAACTGACTGACTGACTGACTGATAGTAGCTCTATTTTTAGCTTTTTTAAGGAAACTCCATTCTGTTTTCCATAGTGGCTGCACCAACATACATTCTCAGCAAGAGTATATGAGGGTTCCTTTTTCTTCAAACCCTCTCCAGCATTTGCAGACTTTTTGATGAAGGCCATACTGACCAATGTGAGGAGATACCTCACTGTCGTTCTGACTTGCATTTTTCCAAAAGCTGGCGATGTCGAGTATCTTTTCATGTGCTTGTTGGCTTAAGTCTTCTTTTGAGAAATGTCTGTCTACGTCTCCTTTCCATTATTTATCGGGTTCTTTCCTCAATATATTCGTGTAGTTTGGATATTAATCCCTTGTCACTCACATCATTGGAATATTTTTCTCCCATTCCATAGGCTGTCTTTTCATTTTGTTTATGGTTCCTTGGCTCTGCAAAAGTTTATAAGCTTGATTAGGTCCTATTTGTCTGTTTTTGTTTGATGTCTTTTGCCTTAAGAGATTTATGGTAAGAAAATATTGCTATGATTTATAATATGTCATAGAATGCTTCACCTATGTTCTCTTCTAGGAATCTTATGGTGTCAGGTCTTGTATTTAGGTCTTTAAGTCATTTTGAGTTTATTTTTACATAGGTGTGGGGGGATGTTCTAATCTCATGATTTACATGTGGCTGTCCAGCTTTCTCAAGCCTTTTTCCATTGTATAGTCTGGCCTCCTTCATTATAGACTAACTTATCATGGGTATATGGGCTTATTTCTGGGCTCTATATCCTTCCCACTGATCTATATGTCTGTTTTTGTGCCCATCCCACACTGTTTTGATTACTGAAACTTGTAGCATAGGCAAAAATATGAAGGGTTATATCTCCAGCTTTGTTCTTTTTCCTCAGGTTGCCCTGGCAATTCTGGGTGTTATGTGGTTCCACATAAATTTTAGATTATTTGTTTTGAAAAGTGAATGTGTTAGTAGCTCAGTCGTGTCCAGCTGTTTGTGACAGTCCCCATGGACTGTAGCCCACCAGGCTCCTCTGTCCACGGAATTCTCCAGGCAAGAATACTGGAGTGGATTGCCATCTCCTTCTCCAGAAGATCTTCTAAACTCAGGGATAGAAATCGGGTCTCCTGCATTGCAGGCAGATTCTTTACCATCTGAGCCACCCAGGGAAGCCCTTATTTGTTCTAGTTCTATGAAAAATGTCATGGATATTTTTATATGGATTGCATTAAATCTGTAGATTGCTTTGGGTGGTATAGCCATTTTAACAACATTGAATTCTCCGAATTCAAGGGCACAGGAGAGCTTTATGTTGCTTTGAATCATCTTCAGTTCCTCTTATCAATGTTTTATAATTTTCAGCATATAGTTTTTTTCTTTCTGATATTTTAGCATTAATGTTAAGAAACACAACAGATTTCTGTAAATTCATCTTATATCCTGCTATCAAGTTGAATTCATTTAGTAATTCCAATAAGTTTTTGCATAGAGGCTTTAGAGATCTCTATAGAATATCATGTCATCTGCAAATAGTGACAGCTTTACCTCTTTGCTTCTAATTTGGATACATTTTTTTTTTCTTCTCTGATTGCTAAGACTTAATATACTATGTTGAAAATAGGGAGAGCGGAAATCCTTGCCATGTTCCTGAATTTAGTGGGAAGGCTTTCAGATTTTCAACAAGTATGAGGTTTTTTATAAATGGCTTTCATTATTTGAGATATGTTCCCTCTATACCCACTTTGGTGAGAGTTTTTATCATGAATGAATGTTTAGTTTTGTCAAATGCTTTTTCTACATATTTTGAGATGATCATGTGGTTTTTTACTTTCCTTTTGTAATATGGTGTACCTCACTGATTTGCTTATGTTGAACCATCCTTGTGAACGGTGAATTCCCCAATGAAGCTGTCTAGTCTCAGATTCTTGTTTGCAGGGAGCTTTACTACAGATTCTATTTCATTTCTAGTGATAAGTCAGTTCCAATTACCTGTTTCTTCTTGACTCAGTCTTAGCAGGCTGTGTGTTTCTAGAAACTTGTCCATTTCACCTGGGTTATCCAATTTATTGGTGTGTAACTGTTCACAGGATTTCCTTCTGATTTTTGCATTTCTGTGGTATTGGTTGTCATTTCTCCTCTTTCATCTCTTATTTTGTTTGAGTTCTCTCTCTTTTCTTCTTGGTAAGCCTGGCTAGAGGTTTGTAGATTTTATCTCCTGCATTAATAGTTGTCTCCACTACATTATTCCCACTCACTTTCAAATATGTTAAATCTGCTGTCTCAAAGGTCTTCCATGGTAGCTCAGACATTTGGGAAGATCCCCTGGAGAAGGGAATGGCTACCCACTCCAGTATTCTTGCCTGGAGAATTCCAAGGACAGTGGAGCCTGGCAGGTTACAGTCCATTGGGTCGCAAAGAGCCAGAAACAACTGGGCAACTAACACTTTCACTTTTTTCCTTTCCTGTCTTAACACAAAACATAACAGAAACCTCCCTAGACCCCAAGCCACTTTCCAGCAGCTGCTCCTTTTCACTGTTCCTCTTTATAACAAAACCTCTGAAAACTCACCTACACTTGCTGACTCTGCTTCTTTGCCTTCATTTTACTCTTAAACTTAACATCCTTTTTTAAAAAGTTTTGCTACAGCCACTCTCCATTGAAATTGCTATATTCAAGGCTAGGAAAAGATGCTCATCTTGCCAAACCAACTGGATCATTTGGGGTCCTCATCTCCTTCAATCTTTGGCAGCATCTGACCCAATCTTCCACCATCTTCTTCATAAACATTTGGCATGTATTACAAAGTCTGCTGAGTCTTCCTCTTAAATTCCAGGTTGATTCTTTTCATTTCCCTTTGCTGGCTTCTTCTCCTCCAGATTTTACACATTGAGGGACCCATGGATCAATCTTTGGACTTCCTCTCTGTCTACACTCACCCCTCAACACTCAGTTTGAGTTTGTACCAGAATTATCTGGAGGGCTTTATAAAACTCACATCACTGGACTCCACACCCAAAATTTCTGATTCAGTCAGTCTAGGGAGGAGCTTGAAAATCTGGATTTCTAACAAGTCACCACGTGCTATAACCACTGCTGTTCGTCCATGGACGACACTCTGAAAGCCACTGCCCCACATGATTTTATCATTCCTTTGGCCTCAGATGCCACATTCATGCTGATGGCTCTCAGAAATGCTCCCAGAGATATGCCTCCAGCCCCCTTCTCCCCTCACTCTTGACTTGTAGGATCCAATGTGTCACTTCTCCTTGTGGACAGCAGATAGGCTCCCCAAACACAACATGACCTAATATGACTGGATGACAGCAGCACCCCCACTAGTCTTCCCAGCAGCAATAAGGAGGAGGCAGCCTTGACTCCACTAGATCCCTCCAGCCTCATGTTCAATTTATCACAGATTCATAAGTCCTGTTGTCTCTACCTGCAAAGTATAACCCAAACCTGAACGCTTCTGATTACCTCTTGCATGGTGCAATCAAAGCAATCATCTTCCCCAGACCCCTGCATATCGCCTCCTGTCTGATCTCTCTATACAGCCTTGACCCTGTGCATTTTATCCTCCACGGAGCAGCCAGTCATATTTCAAAAATGTAAATCATGCATCATCACCCCACTCAAAATTCTCCTACTGTTTGTTCTTTACCCATGGAAAATAAAGTCCAAGTCTAAATCTTCAAGGCAAAATATTGAGCTGGCTAAAGGTTCATTCGGGTTTTTCTTTTTGGCCAGTCCAACATGATCTGGCCTTTGCTTACCTCCCTGATCATAACTCCTACTATTCCCATTCTCACCCTCTTCACCTGAGTCACCCTGGCCTTCTGGATTTTCCTCAAAGGCATCAAGCTTGGAGCCTCTGTGCCTGCAGTTCCATCCGCTTCACATGCTTCCCCCCTAGGTTATGATATGGCTTCTTCTATTCCTTCAGGCAGGTCTTGACTCTAATATCATCTCCTTCTTGAGGCTTTTTCTAAGCACCTGTACTCTGTTATTGTCCTTTATCCCAATAGTACTTATCACTAACTGAGCCTTGCTGTGTATTTATCTACTGATTGACACCATTAGAATGCAAAGTCCATGAGGGTAAAGACTGTCCCCTTCCTCGCTATATTCTCAGCACCTAGAATCATAACTAGCAAATAGAAGACACTAAAAACTGTGCTGGATAAATAAATAAATGGTCCTCATCTCTGTTCAAAATTACCTTGTAATTTCTTTGTTAGTGAACTTATTATCCGATCCTACACAAGCTCCATGAGGGCAGGGAATTTGCTTTATTCACTGCTGTAGCTCTAGCAGCTGGACAGCAATAGGCGTGTGGCAGACATTCAACAAATATTTACAGGAGAATCTACACCCCTCCCTAGTAGAGTCTCCCCTTAGCCTGGGCTCCTTTATCTCTTCTCATCTTCTATTCTCCCTTCCTCCAAGTCTACTTCCCATCTCCACCTGTTCCTGCCCTTTCTGGCCTTTTTTCCCAACCTAGTTCTTTCTAGGTGTGGTTCAGCTTGAGTTCAGAGCACACTCTCAATTTGCAGTCATCCTGGAGAAATTCCCAAGGCACATGTAGGTTAATATCTACTTCTCGTGAACCTCAATCTAATGAACCTCAATCAACGCCAATTTACGGTCACTCCCAGGAGGCAAATCCATGAAGCTAAGTACCTATGGAGAGCACTAAGCTGCAGTTGGCAGTCCCAGGGGCAGTCGAAACAGTACAATGTCCTTCTTTCAGAGCAGCAGGCATAGATCAAAGCTAATGGAAAGACGAGGAAACAGAAATGGCAAGGAGAAAGAGGAAAGAGGAGCTAACATCACTTGGATACACAGTTGTTTTTTGTTTTCACATGATTTCATCTAATGATGGCCTGGCGAGCTACAGTCCATGGGGTTGCAGACAGTCAGATATGAATCAGCAACTGAGCATGACACATTCCTCTCCTTACAGAGGAACTGAGACCTGGAAAGTTTTAGGAACTTCTTGATGTTTGTCCAGGGAGTAAGTAACAAAACTAGGACTTAAATCTAGTAGAATATAAGTTTGGCAAGGGTAGGGGCTAGTCTTCATATTCCGCACTGTGTTCCTAGCACTGGCATTTCAGTTAAAGTCTTATTGAAAAAACGAATGAATGAACCCCGGTTTAAACAATAACAAAGCCCGTACTTTCCCTACTGTAACTTCCTAAGCCTGGCATTCAGAGATTTTCACAGCCAAGCCCTAACCTCCCTTTCTAGACTTCTCCCCCATGTACTCTCACTTGAACTGATTATTCAAGCCAAATTCTCTTCTCACTGTCCCTTGATGAGGGCCCTCTCGGTCCCTACGCTCATACCATTCCTCCTGAACGATCTGCCTCTCCCCTTGTCAGCCTCACCCATCCCTACTCATTCTCCCACTCCTATTGCAAGTCCTTCCAAGTCCTGCCAGCCCAGAATCATCTCTCAGTCTCAGCCCTGCAACAGCACCCACCACCTGGGAGCCATTCAGGAACAGCAGTGATGTCCCATATAGCTCATCATCTTTTCACACATATGTGTATTGCCTCCCTAACCAGAAACCAGACTCTTCTGGAGCTGGCCCAGACAGCAAAACTATAGGAGTATCTCAAGCTTTTAATGCAGAATAGAAGTCATAGCAAAGGAGGCAACTAAGGCCTACCAGCCTGTGGGCTCCTCCAAGGAGGAGCCATACCTTATCAACACACGCATTCAACCCAGCCTGAGCAGAGAGCCCCAGACATGCCTGACTGCTCAGAAGCCAGGCTGAGTCCCTCCTGCCCCAAAGGCAGTCCCAGTGTGGTTGAGAAATCAGCCTTAGAAACAGATCATTGAAACATAAGGTTACAAGTGCTGAGAGGAAGGTCTAAGAAGTCAACCCCTCTAAGCTGCACTATTATTTTAGTAAAAGCTTTAGGGATAAGCAAAGGTAAGCAATATCACCTTCAGTGACTACATGTGTACACTGACTGTAAGATATATTAACACCATGTTAAAGGCAAAAGGTGACTCTCAAAGCAGAGAAAATGTGGCCATACTGACCACAAAAAGCTGATGAGGACTGAAGGTAGAACTTAACACAGGAGGAACCCAAGTATCCTTTTCTGCACACTCCATAGGAACCAAGAAGGAACAGGCAGGAGGAAAGAGGGAACTGTAGGTAGGTCTCAGGTGGAAGGAAGGGAGCCCGATGTACATGAGATCACCTAACCTGTCCCCCATCACATTCTTCCTCCACCAGTGACAGGGGAGGGACTTGAAAATGATGGCTGCTGAGAAAGAGATGCAAAAAGGCAGTGCAAAAACTGAACAAACCCGTTGGGAAACCAAGGCAAATCCTCGCAAGGATGGCTCCCAGTGGAGATTCACTGTGAGATTCTTCTCTGGAAAAGGAGCTTTGGAGAACACATCAGTGAGTCTCAAATGAGAGAAGCGCCTTAGTTAAAAAGAGTCTGCTAGGGCAGCCAGGGATAAAACCTAAGTGTGCGCACACACACATGCACAACTTACCACACATACACACACACACCTACTCCCATTACAAACACTAACGTCTGCCATTGATTCAACACTTACTAATGCTGAGCACGTACTTCGCATTTTTCTTGCATGGTTTTTATTTTGATCCTGACAGTAATTCTGTGAAGTGGTTATTATTCTTATTTGACAGGCAGGAAAACTGACACACACACAGATAAATTAATTAACCCACCCCGCTTATAAACAGTGGGTCTGGAATTCAAACCCAGGTCTTCATCACCACTTACACACAGTCCCAGGCCAACGTCACACTCCTGAAGCCACAGGCATGCATTCATACATATAACTTCACACATACCATAGCTCTTATGCACACCCTCATGGTGACCTCACTTCTGACCTAGTTCAGGTGCAGTTCTGTAGTTCTGGAAGCTTCTTTCAACTATGAATTACAGAAGTTCCAGCTTTCTCTTCCTCGTTTATCCAGCTACAACCAGTAGTTGGTTAAACTGAACAGAATGATTTCCCAGTGTGGTCTCAATTCACTCAGCAGAACCTAACCAGGTCACTTCTGAAGGCTTGCAGCTTGCCCAGGTGTGAAAGTTCTCACAAAGCAAGGAGGTACAGACCTCCTTGGGAATCTGCAGAACTGCATATCTCAAGGTGAAGGGCAAAGTTAAAGGTTGTGGGTGTGAAATCCCACTGCTGGGGCTCCAGCCTGCAGATACCAGAGAACCCAGGCCTGGACACACCAGCGAACTCACCTCTGGTCTTCAGATGTCAGGAGATTATAGTGGATTTAGAAACACAGAGAAAAATGGTGATCATAGGAAGCCTTCAAAGATGACGTATCTTCCCCTGATTTTAAACAAAACTATTCAAGACTGGGGCTTCCCTGGTAATCCAGTGGTTAAGAATCCGCCTGTCAATGAGGGGGACATGGGTTTGACCCCTGGTCTGGGAAGATCCCACATGCCACAGAGCAACTAAGCCCATGCACCATAACTACTGAAGCCCACACTCTAGAGCCTGTGTTCCAGAAAAGCCAGCACAATACGAAGCCCGAGTACTGCAATGAGAGTAGCTCCCACTTGCCACAACTAGAGAAAGCCTGCCTGCAGCAACAAAGACTCAGTGCAGATAAAATAAATAACTTTAAAAAAAAAAACACCCTTTAACATGGAAATTTACAATACAATGTGTAAAACAGATAGCCAATGGGAATTTGCTGTATGACTCGGGGAACTCAAACAGGGACTCTGTGACAGGTTGAAGGGTGGGACGGGGAGGGAGGTTTGGGAAGAGGGGACCTGGGTATACCTATGGCTGATTCTTGTTGATGTACGATGGAAAACCACAAAATTCTGTAAAGCAACTATCCTTCAATTCAATAATTTAAAAAATAAATCTTACCAAAAAAAAAAAACTAAGCTAGAGCCAACTCTGATTGCTCAGGAGACTTAACCGCTCCTTCAAACACCCACTCAGAAGTCAGGGAGTCCCTCCTTGAATATAAAGTACATTCCTCCTGCAGCCAGGCACTGGCCCTGGCCTCTGTGGGTACAGAGACAGCTGACCGCCACTACCCTCACCATGCACCTTCAGGAACCCGATGGAAGGCGTGCTGCCCTTGGACCGCTGCTCCGCAGGCTGAATGATCCAAAGTCTCAGGGCTTTGCCACAAGGTGTGTACTTTCTGTTCAAAGCAGCAATCACACTCCATTCCCCAGGCACAAATGAGAACTGCTTGCTTCGCTTTCTTACTAATGCTGTGGGAGGGAATACACTGTGGCCAAGTGGGTCAAGCAGAAGGTCTGAGGTCAAAGAGGTTTGGGTCCAGGTACTGATTCGGCCCCATAACCTTTCTGGGCCTTGGTTTTTGCACCTGAAAAATTAGGGTTGCTATGAAAATGAATCCAATAGAGTGAATTCTATTTGTAAGGACTGCACACATCTTTGGGAATATGATGGGAACAACAGACCATTTCCCCAAAAAAATATATAGACACATATGGTTTATGTGCAATTTCAGGGGGTCCACAGACTCCCTAAAGCTTATTCAGGGACTCCAAGTTGAGATCACTGAGATATGACAGGTACCTCCTAATGAACACGATAATAAGGCAGTACTATTAATAATATTTTATTTGCTTTATCTTCCAACTACACTCTCACTTGCTGAAGGATAGGAATCAGGCAAGGACCTGCCTATAATTCACAGTTCTTACATGGAGCCTTGCAGTTAGCAAGCCACTAGGCCCTTCAGTGAGTTGGTCCTATGGGGAGGCTATGCCTAAGGTCCTGTGAGATTCAGAGAAGTCGGTATCCTCCTTGGAAATCCATTTTCTGATGTTTGAGAGCTGCTGCCAGCACAGCGTAGCTCAAGCCAGAGATGGAACAGCTGCTTTCCTTTTCCCTTGGCCCGGACAACCTCAGTCATTCCATCTACCAAGCATCTGGAGTGCACTCAAGTTCCTCCCTGCTGGCTTACCTTCCCCACCAGCACAACATCCACATACATACAGCCCAAATGTGAGGGTATATAGATGCTTCATGGTGGGAATTTGGACCTATGAGATTTGGGAGTCAACAGATAAATTCTTCTACCTTCCCCCTTTAACGCATGGACTATTAGAAGAGGTGGTGGCAATATGTGACCTCTATGAACACACCCAGAGAGATGGAGCAATCAGCTTGCCAGGAACCTATGGCCTGCTTGGTGATGCTGTCTTATATTTGCTCTTCTTTCTCCTCTGCTTCAACTTCTTAGACTCAGGGCCCTCAGTAAAGCATTAGTGCAGAAAGCAACGGTTTCATATGTACTGTGTGCCCACTGTACACCTGGCACTGTGTATCACCCCAGCTAACAATCATGAGCATTTATTGAGCATTTAGTACCAACCAGACACTGGTTTAAATGTTTCAAACCACCAAGTCCTTCTAGCAAACCCATGAAAGACATACTGTTATTATCTCCATTTTACAGATAAAGAAATTAAGGTATATATAAGTCAAGTATCTTGTCCAAGGTTACATAGGCACCACATAGTGGAAATGAAACACTCAAAACATTCCTGGACCACAGTGCTATTTCCTTTTTCAAATGAGAAAGAGAGACTCAGAGAGGTCAAGTCACTTGACAAAAGCCACAGTTACTAAATGGCAGAACAGCAACTTGAAATTCTAGAGTGTACAGCCTACTACACCACCTCCAAGGATGCTTTCAGCTCTGAGATGTTAACCTGTTAAGTCTCCGATGAAAGACATATTCTTCTGGAGCTAACTCTCATTCCCAAAGCCGAAGTCCTCTTTACTCAGTGCTCTAGTTTTCCCACTTGCTTAGTCCCAAGGTGTCAAACTCCATCCACTATCTCTCTGAACATTCCTAAAACCACTCAACCTGTGATTCTAGACTATTAACACGCTTACAAATATTTCCTGCCCATCGCTGGAAGGAAACTGGGCTCCCATCTCTCTTCATTTAAAGCTTGGCAATACAACTTGCTTTGGCTAATGATGCCCGAGCAGAAATGACACCTGTCACTTCAGACCAGTAACATTAAGAGCCAGCGGATGCTTCACCTCCTTTTCCCTTTGCTATACCAATGGCCAGGCTACAACCAGAGATTGCACTAGATCTCAGAGAGCAAAAATCAGGAAGCAGAGAGGGAACCAATTCATGACTGACACATAGCATGAGCTAGAAATAAACTCTTGATCTTGCAAATGAGTAAGATTTGAAAGTTGTTAACTGCAATAACACCTACCCTTCTTGTCAATACATGAAATGAGGTGTTGCTGTAACAACACAACAATAAGAAATCAACTAAAAGTATGTGGCACTGGCTTCTGGCAGTAGGCAGAAAGAATCTGTACTATTGGAGGCTGGGAAAATGTTTATTCCTATTGCACAGTGATAAATATTTGGTAAAGCTATCATCTGAAAAATATTGGAAGAGAAAAATGTACCTGGTGAGCTTGAAAAACAGAAAGTTAGTATATGTTTCGATTACTATTGGCAGCATTTGACAAGGACTTTATGCAAAAGCAGTGTGTTATGCATTGAACTGAGTTCTTCAAAATTCATATGTTGAAGTCTTAACACTCAGTATGTGGTGTCACTCAAAATGTGACCATATTTGGAAACAGTGTCTTTACTAAGGTAACAAGTTAATATGAGGTCTTCAGGGTGGGCCCAAATCCAATGACTAGTGCCCTTATAAAAGGGGGAAATTTACAACCCAGCAATCCCACTGCGGGGCATACACCCTGAGGAAACCAGAATTGAAAGAGACACATGTACCGCAATGTTCACTGCAGCACTGTTTACAACAGCTAGGACATGGAAGCAACCTAGAGCTCCATCAGTAGATGAATGGGTAAGGAAGTTGTGGTACATATACACACTGGAATATTATTCAGCCATAAAAAGGAAGGCATTTGAGTCAGTTCTAATGAGGTGGATGAACCTGGAGCCTATTATACAGAGTGAAATAAGACAGAAAGAGAAAGACAAATACTGTATACTAACTCATATATATGGAATTTAGAAAGATGGTACCAATAATCCTACAAGCAGGGTAGCAAAGGAGACACAGATGTAAAGAACAGACTTTTGGACTCAGTGGGAGAAGGCGAGGGTGGAATGATTTGAGACAATAGAATTGAAACATGTACATTACCATAGGTAAAATAGATGACCAGTGCAAGTTTGATGCATGAAGCAGGGCACTCAAAGCGGGTGCCTAGGGACAACCCAGAGGGATGGGGTAGGGAGGGAGGTGGAGTTCAGGATGGTGGGGACATGTGTATACCTGTGGCCAATTCATGCTGATGTATGGCAAAAAACCATCACAATATTGTAAAGTAATTATTCTCCAATTAAAATAAATTAATTTTTTAAAAATGAATAAAATTTTTAAAAGGGGTAAATGAATCGCCAGTCCAGGTTCAATGATGATACAGGTTGCTCAGGGCTGGTGTACTGGGATGACCCAGAGGGATGGGATGGGGAGGGAGGCGGGAGGGGGGTTCAAGATGGGGAACACATGTACACCCGGGGTGGATTCATGTCAATGTATGGCAAAACCAATAAAATAATGTAAAGTAATTAGCCTCCAATTAAAATAAGTAAATTAAAAACAAAAAAAGGGGGGGACGGTAATTTAGACACAGAAATGTAGATAGAGCAGAAATAATGTGATGAGAAGAAACAGAGCAAAGACAACCATCTACAAGCCAAAAAGAGAGACTTAGAACAGATCACTCCCTCACTATCTTCAGGAGGAACACAGCCTGCCAACAACTTGATTTTGAACTTGCAACCTCCAGAATCCTGAGACATTACATTTCTGTTGTTGAAGCCACTCAGTCTGTGGTACTTTGTTACAGCAACACTGACTAACTAATACAGAATGATAGAGAAAAGAAAAGGCCACCTTGTAGATGAAAATGAAAGAGAACAGAGTCTAGAAATTCCAGGACTTGTATCATTGAAAGAGACAATTTTTACTCATCTCTAGAGAATAAAAAAGGTGAAACTGATAAATACTTTGAGCAGCCAATCAAAACTCAGCCTTGAGGCAAGGATCACAGCAAGAATTTGGACATTCACCCCTTGATAAACCATCCAAGCAAATTAAAGCAGTTCCAGTGAATCCCTTCAGCTGGACAAAATGGCTAAGGGTTTGGCTCTTTCCCCATGAAAACCGGGTAAGTTCAAGGTTAAGAAGATTACTTTTGAATGTGGCTCTTTGTACATAAAACTGACTGGAATTAAATGAATAAGAAAAGTAACTAAGTTTTATTCTTCTTTCATAGTTGAAGAGCCATACTATCTTTAAATGAGACCATGACCATTTAGGAAACAAAACAACAGGTGGGTCCCCAGCCTTCTATGGGAAGAAAGTGGAATGAGGGAATCTTTTGGCTGCCAAATAGGATAACGGAAGAAGAGTCTCCCAAGATAGTGAAACCAAGAGTCATGGAACCTACTGTTTTCCACTGTGGCTGCACCAATTTACATTCCAACCAACAGGGTAAGAGGGTTCCTTTTTCTTCACACCCCCTTCAGCATTTACTCTTCATAGATTTCTTGATGATGGCCATTCTGACTGGTATGAGGTAATGTCTCATTGTAGTTTTGCTTTGCATTTCTTTAATAATTAGTGATGTTGAGCATCTTCTTGGCCACCTAAATGTCTTCTTTGGAGAAATGTCTGTTTAGTTCCTCCGTCCATGTTTCTATTGGGTTGTTTGTTTAGCTAGTGGGAACCTGCTGTATAACACAGGGAGCTCGGCTCAGTGCTCTGTGATGACCTAGAGACGTGAGAGGGAGGTCCAAGAGGGAAGGGATATATGTACACATACAGATGATTCACTGTGTTATACAGCAGAAACTAACACAACATTGTAAAGCAATTATACTCCAATTTAAAAAAAGAGAGAGCCATGGAAAACAGCAGACAGGATCCACTTCCGGGAGCCACAGAACGTGCCCAATCCCTAAGGCAAGACATGTCTCCCACTAATCCCAAAACTGCTATAATAGTGTATCTATCATTCCCCCGGCCCCAACCCTGAAAAAGTATTGATTTAAGTTATTCCAGCCCTATTCTAACATTACATATTGGGCATATGTGAAGCAGAAATTTTAGTGTATGGTATCTGAAGCAAGATAGGACAAATAAATCACTGATGTGAAGTCTACCAGAGAATCCTGGGGTTTGAGAGGACCATCATGACTGGATGGACTTTCTGTATGATCTCCCAAGAGGGAGGCAGGGGAAGGGTGTGCTCTGTGAGTTGAAAGGAGATTGACCCACATATTTGTCATGAGAAGGAAAGATTATAATAAACTATATTGTCATTCACAAATATTTGCTGCCTTTCCCTTCGCTTTGTCATGGAACTTGCTTTGAGCAGAAATGACACACTTCTCGGAAAAGCTTTAAAGGTTAGCTTCATGCTTTGCCATGTTCTTTTTTCCCTCTGTCACAACAACCAGCAATGTTCTACATAAAGAATGCTCTGTCAGCTTGTTCCAGAAGCCCCAGATGTCCCACAAAAGGTCAGAGAGAGAAACCAGCCCTCGTTATGAGACACAGTAAGATCCAGCCTAGATTGAGTAACACAATCATAAATGTCCTCCTGCTTAAAAAGTCCAAGCCAACATTCTTTCCACCTCATGAACAGTTGGCTCCTCACTCCTCTCATTTCTTGGGGACTAAGTTCTAAGCTATTGAGTTCTAAAATCTGGAAACCTGGGCAAGCAAGAGATGACAAAAACATTGGGCAAAGAAACCTAGTTTGAAGACTAATAATACATTTGTTAAAGAAATGGGAGTCCAAGGACTTCCCTGGTAGTCCAGTAGCTGAGACTCTGCACTCCCAACTCCTGAGTAGGGAACTAAATCCCACATGCCACAGCTAAGACCCGGCCCAGACCAAAAAGGAGAGAGAGAGATGGAGTTCAGAGATAATCTTCTAGATATGTTTGCAGGTTTGACACCACAACACAACAAATAAGACCAGGTAATTGATTCCATGGACCACCATGTTTCAGGAAGTCTTTTATTCTTGGGGAAGGAAGATCAGGTCACAAAAGAGTATCAAGAAGAAGACTTTAGAATATGCATGAAGCAACAACCCCCCCAAAAAAAAAGTAACTGTAAACAGGACTCTCTCCAGCTATTTACCAAGAAGGGCAGTTATTTTCCCCTGGACCAAAGATTCTTAACCCGAACAGTCAATTAGAGTCACTCCTAGAGCTTTTACAAGATGACCAAAGTCTAACATCAAAAAAAACATGGTCTATTAGAGAAGGGTTCCAAATAGGAAAAGGAGTATGTTAAGGCTGTATATTGGCACCATGCTTATTTAACTTATATGCAGAGTACATCATGAGAAACGCTGGGCTGGATGAAGCACAAGCTGGAATCAAGATTGCCGGGAGAAATATCAGTAACCTCAGATATGCAGATGACACCACCCTTATGGCAGAAAGCAAAAAAGAACTAAAGAACCTCTTGGTGAAAGTGAAAGAGTTGGCTTAAAGCTCAACATTCAGAAAACAAAGATCATGGCAACCAGTCCAATCACTTCATGCAAATAGATGGAGAAACAGTGGAAACAGTGGGAGACTTTATTTGGGGGGGTCCAAATTCACTGCAGATGGTGACTGTCCCCATGAAATTAAAAGACATTTACTTCTTGAAAGAAAAGTTATGACCAAACTAGATAGCATATTAAAAAGCAGAGACATTACTTTGCCAACAAAGGTCTGTCTAGTCAAAGGTATGGTTTTTCCAGTAGTCATGTATGCATGTGAGAGTTGGACTATAAAGAAAGCTGAGCACCAAAGAATTGATGCTTTTGAACTGTAGTATTGGAGAAGACTCTTGACAGTCCCTTGGACTGCAAGAGGATCCAACCAGTCCATCCTAAAGGAAATCAATTCTGAATATTCATTGAAAGGACTGATGTTGAAGCTGAAACTCCAATACTTTGGCCACCTGTTGCAAAGAGCTGACTCATTTGAAAAGACCCTGATTCTGGGAAAGATTGAAGGCAGAAGGAGAAGGGGACGACAGAGGATGAGATGGTTGGATGGCATCACCGACTCCATGAACATGAGTTTGAGTAAACTCTGGAAGTTGGTGATGGACAGGGAGGCCTAGCATGCTGCAGTCCATGGGGTCACAAAGAGTCAGACATGACTGAGTGACTGAACTGAACTAGAAAAGGTTCTTGCCTTGAGAACCCCATGAACAATATAAAAAGGCAAAAAGATATGACACCGAAGATGAGCCCCACCATCTAGTAGGTTAGTAGGTTTGCAATATGCTATAGGAAGGGCAGAGAAATTACTACAGAAAGAATGAAGAGGCTGGGCCAAAGTAGAAAAAATTCTCAGCTGTGAATGTGTCTGGTGGTGAAAGTAAAGTTTGATGTCATAAAGAACAATATTGCATAGGAACTTGAAACATTAGGTCCATGCTGCTGCTGCTGCTGCTAAGTCACTTCAGTCGTGTCCGACTCTGTGTGACCCCATAGACAGAAGCCCACCAGGCTCCCCCTTCCCTGGGATTCTCCAGGCAAGAACACTGGAGTGGGTTGCCATTTCCTTCTCCATGAATCAAGGTAAATTAGATGTGTTCAAGCAGAAGATGCCTAGAGTGAACATCGACATTTTAGGAATCAGTGAACTAAAATGGACCAGAAAAGGTGAATTTAATTCAGATGACCATTATATCTACTACTTGGGCAAGAATCCCTTCAGTTTAGTTCAGTTCAGTTGCTCAGTCATGTCCGACTCTTTGCGACCCCATGAATCACAGCACGCCAGGCCTCCCTGTCCATCACCAACTCCCGGAGTTCACTCAAACTCATGTCCATTGAGTCAGTGATGTCATCCAGCCATCTCATTCTCTGTCATCCTCTTCTCCTCCTGCCCCCAATCCCTCCCAGCATCAGAGTCTTTTCCAGTGAGTCAACTCTTTGCATGAGATGGCCAAAGTACTGGAGTTTCAGCTTTAGCATCAGTCCTTCCAATGAACACCCAGGACTGATCTCCTTTAGAATGGACTGGTTAGATCTCCTTGCAGCCCAAGGGACTCTCAAGAGACTTCTCCAACTCCAGAATAGTTCAAAATGCAGTACCTGGATGCAATCTCAAAAATGACAGAATGACTTCAGTTCATTTCCAAGGCAAACCATTCAATATCACAGTAATTAATCCGAGTCTATGCCCCAACCAGTAATGCTGAAGAAGCTGAAGTTGAATGGTTCTATGAAGACCTACAAAACCTTCTAGAATTAACACCCAAAAAAGCTGTCCTTTCCATCAAAGAGGACTGGAATGCAAAAGTAGGAAATCAAGAAATACCTGGAGTGACAGGCAAGTTTGGCCTTGGAGTACAAAATGAAGCAGGGCAAAGGCTAACAGCGTTTTGCCAAGAGAACGCACTGGTCATAGCAGACACCCTATTCCAACAACACAAGAGACAACTCTACACATAGACATCATCAGATGGTCAACAGTGAAATCAGATTGATTATATTCTTTGCAGCCGAAAATGGAGAAGCTCTATGCTGCTGCTGCTGCTGCTAAGTCACTTCAGTTGTGTCCAACTCTGGGAGACCCCATAGATGGCAGCCCACCAGACTCTGCCATCCCTGGGATTCTCCAGGCAAGAACACTGGAGTGGGTTGCCATTGCCTTCTCTGGGAGAAGCTCTATACAGTCAGCAAAAATAAGACCAGGAGCTGACTGTGGCTCAGATCATGAACTCCTTATTATAAAATTCAGGCTTTAATGGAAGAAAGTAGGGAAAACCACGAGACATTCATGTATGACCTAAATCAAATCCCTGATGATTATACAGTAGAAGTGAGAAATAGATTCAAGGGATTAGATCTGATAGACAGAGTGTCTAAGGAACTATGGACGGAGGTTCACAACATTGTACAGGAGGCAGCGACCCAAACCA